>NC_056522.1:115020026-115111828 GCF_019175285.1 Sceloporus undulatus | reverse complement strand
ACACACAACCCACAGGTGAGCCCACCATGGATACCCTTTAGGGAATGAGGTTCCTTTTCAAGACTTACAAACCTGGCCACATATTTGCAGCCTCTCAGTCTTGGGAGGCTTGCAGTCCCTGCTAAAAATGGCACAAGGAGCAGTGGAGACAGCAGCAATTGATCCATGGATAATCAAACCCGTAAAAGTCAAGCCTGCAAATGTAGAGGACTGACGGTATTACCTATCAGTCTTCTGAACTGCAATAAAAGGCAGGGCATAGAATCAGGGATTATGGTGCCACATTAGGACAATGGAAGGGGAATAGCATATGGTAGAGACATATGCCTTTGGACAGAAGGGGACTGTGGGGTTTGCCTGCATAACAGAGGCACTCAGAAGAGATTATGTGAGTGGGGTGAGGCTCAGTAGGAGAAAAAAAGTTTAAAGATTTTTTAAAAAGTATTACAATATTTTAAAATTTTCTTTAAAAACATTACATCTTACCAAAATTTCACTTTACCCACATGAAACTATGTACATGTAAATATATTTAGACTGTGTATATGATATGGAAATTTAAAGATATAATTTTAATTTTTCTAGTTGTATATGTTGTAACTATTGCCATTACATTAATTATACAACAATTGCAATCTATGAGTAACATTAGTAATCTATGAGTAACAAAAAGCATTACTAAGGATTCTGTATGTTGTGGTGTGGGAGGAGGTCAATAAGTGAATGATACCATGGAGATTTTCACATGGGGGTGGAATAGGAATGGGATCGCTCCCCTGTCCTTATCCCATAAGCGACTGCAATGGTGTATTAATGCTGGCGAATTTTGCTTTAATGACAGGTAAATGGTGGGATAATGATGGGATCTGCTCGACTTTTGCCTTTTGTATGATCACCATCATTTGCACTTCCCAGATGGGATAAGTGCAGATACCATATGAAAGTCCTTCCTGCGATAATGCAGGAAGGACGGGAACATGATGGGACAGGAATGGGATGTTCCTTGGCTGATAATCCCCCATCAATGAATGGGGTGAAATTTTAAATCCTGTCCTTCATGGTAACCACAAATACTTTTGTGGATTTATAATTTATGAGTCTGCATCAGTCACAACAAATGCTAGATTCTCTTTTTCATTTATGCACTACTATTGCCAGGTTTGGTGTCAGTGAACAGAATCCCAGAGAAGGTTAAGATAATAGCACCTTTACTTTCTGATGGTTCAGTGTACACAAACTCTGTTTCATGCATAAAATTATTATAATGATTGTATAAATTACCTTCATTCTATGTGTGTATAATGTGGATATGAAATTTGTGTTTAGCCTTGGGTTCTATCTCTGAGATATCTCATTATGTATATATATGCAAATACAAGTATTCCAAAATCAAAAAACAAAACAAAACAAAAAAAAAAACCAAAATCCCAAATACTTCTGGTCCCAAGCATTTTGAATACAAAATATTCAATCAGGTATTGCCACCATTTTAATCTTCCCATGGGACCCCACCATGGTGGTGCAGAGAAGACAGTTTGCCTTATGCCCCTTCAGACCTGTTGTAAAATCATAAATACATCTGGCTCAGAGGATTGAATAAATAGGGTCTGCAGCTTTAAAATGTGAAGAGCCATTGGCACCAGTATAGAGACAATAGTGACTTGACCAGAATTGGTCCTATTGTCAGTATAAGGCAATTTCCTGTGATTCTAAGCCTTTATTATTAATCACACAGATTTTTTTCCTTTTGTACACAGGTGTCCATAGAAAACTCATTTGTTCTGCCTAATGTTTCCTGTGGAGAGTTTTTATAGAATAGCAGATAGATGTGGGGAACACTTGCCAATATATTTTAGAACTTTGTATAGGGAACTGAGCACTGGAACATCTGTGCGTTTCAAAAGCCAAGGACATGCATTTTATTACTGATTAAAGCTTTAGGGTAAGCTTTTTAATATTAATTATAAATTAACTACTAATGCTACATTTTACCATAGCAATTTTAAAAAAAAATCTGACCAAGAATATAAAAGTTATCTGTTATCTGATTAGCTCTTAAATATTAAACAACATTTACTTTTCTGAAACATAAAATAAGCTAATTACTCTTTTATAGCACAAATCAAAATTCAATAATGGCTTGGGGTTTTATAATACGAGCACTGTAGAAACTAAATACAAGTATACCTCAGTTAACAAAGTACGTGTTTTACGTGGGTGCGCCATACGTGGCTTTCAGCATACACTGAAAGCCGCATCGGAAGAGCCTGTCATGTGCCCCAGAAGAACTAATGGATGTGCACCCATGGCGCACACGCCCCATGGGCACGAGCCCCATTACTTTCTATTTCCCCTTACACAGAGGGATCCGGAACAGATTCATGCATAAGGGGAGGGTGCACTGTAGACATTTCCATGAGCATTATTTCTTTAACAGAAACTTTGGTACCAGAGGGTAGTGGTATCACTTGGTGAGTGCGAGAGGTGTAGACTGCACAAGGGATACCTCAGAGGAGTGTCACCTCCTGCTTCAGGTTGTATGTATGCTACTCCTGAGTCTGTCCCTTCTTCTCCACTGCTCTGGTGCTTTCTGCAAGGAGGAAGCAAAGGCATCAGAAGAGGAGGGGCAAGGTGTGTCCCTTCCATCCGCTCCCACTGCCTCACTTGCCCAGCTACTTCCCCGGGAAGACCAGGGTAAGTGGCAGCTGGGTAGGCAGGCCAGTAAGTGAGGCAGCAGGAGGGGAGTGAGGGCAGGGTAAGCCGGTACAACTGGCAGTCCCTTCCTGGTCTGGATAGGTGATGGGTGGGCATAGAGGGGGTCTGGGTCTGGGTGGGTGATGGGTGGGCAGAAAGGGGTAATGTGAGCGATGAAGTGGGAGGGGAAGGGTGAGTGCACACCCATCGTGGCTTTGCTATCATCCTGGCTGTCTGACTGTGAAGGGAGAAAAGAGTGGTAGTGGCAGTGCAGCCCTCATGACTTCACCATTATCCCGAATCTCTTCCCCCAAAGGAGCCAATGTGACAGTGTTAATCAAGGTAGATTAAGGGCT
The DNA here is from genome assembly GCF_019175285.1 of Sceloporus undulatus. Taxonomy (NCBI): domain Eukaryota; kingdom Metazoa; phylum Chordata; class Lepidosauria; order Squamata; family Phrynosomatidae; genus Sceloporus; species Sceloporus undulatus. Next base: position 115,108,778 of record NC_056522.1, on the reverse strand, counting down.
GAAACAGACTGGCCCAAAGGGGTGGTGCGACGGCACCCCTTTGAGCACCAGATTGGGGCCATGGCAACAGCACACTGTGGTCCTGATCTGGCTTTTTACAGCCAAAAAAAGAAGCAGCAAAATGCCACTCTTTTTTTTGCACCAAAAAAGGGTATCCTTTCTGCTGCTGTCTGGAAAAGCAGCCAAGAATATTGTTAACTGCTCACACATGCTGGTGAAGTTTTAAGGCAAAGAAAAAGTCCTTTTCAACCAAAGATAAATAAAGCAAAGTTCTATAGTACCAATCCAAGGTCCAACCAGAGAATGGTCAAGCAGTCCAAGGTCTAGGATTCTGAAGAGGCAGGTTAATGAGGCAGTCTGAAGGTCAAGGGTTCCAGATAGTCAAGTTAAGTAAGCATTCCGAGTGTCAAGGGTTCTGGCCAAGGAGACAAAGGAAGTCAGAAACAAACGTGCTTTCACCAGGAAGCTCAGATAATCTCTGATAACTACCCCAGCATCCTGCACCTGTTTATATCAACAGCTTGCATGAGCTTAGCTGTTATTAATTGCATGGTGTTTTTCATAAAGCCTCCTCGAATGCCAGAGGCATGCCCTATCAGCTCTTTGCTGGTTGAAGGTAGGAATCCTCATCCTCTTCCATGCATGAAAGCTCTGCTGCCAGGAGGCTTGGTTGCTGAGTCTCCTTGGAAACCACAGACTCTGCTGAAGCATTCTAGGAGAACATAGACTCTGCTTGAGCTGGCAGGGCAGAGGTAGGGCCTGGCTCTGCTTCAGGCTCAGGCTCAAACTGGGACTCTAGCTCAGCTTCCTCATTCTTCGAGTCCTCCACCACACTGGGCATGATAGCTGCTGCAGCAGCTTTTTGATGCTCCTGCAGCAGCAGTGGAAAGGGCACCCTTTTTCCAGGACAAAAAAGGAGCAACAATTTGCCGCTTCTGTTTGGGCAAGAAAAAAGCTGGATTAAGGCTGCAGCATACCATTGCTATAGCCTCAAAGGGGGCATGGGCCCAATCCAGTGCTAAATGCTATGCCGCTGGAGCACTCTAAACTGCTGCCATGTAAATGGCTGGGTTGCTTCCTGCCAGCTTCCTGCCACCTTGTGTGTGTGTGTGATGCATATGGCACAGCCCCAAGGCATCAAGAAGCTAGTGTATTTTGCCTATGTGTTCTGGCCCTTATTGACTCAGGCTGTACATAAGCAAATATATTCAACAGCAGTTCCCACACTTCTTGTATTGAGCTTCAATAAGACTATTCTCTCTCTTGCTTGCTGAAACTTGGTGATCTATTGGTCAGATGTGACTGCTATCTATACATTTTCCATTGTTTAAATCACCCATTCATATTGGACCTTACTTTGAGGCCACCATTATTTGGGTATGACTGCAATAGCAGAAACATGTACATGTAAATGTTGGCCACATCAGAAGTTTTTGGGTTTGGCTTGGAACTGTATTTTTGATTTGTAACTAGGAGCCTTCATAGAATTGGTCTATGCACCAACTCTATGGCGTGGTACAGACCACTCAAATGCGCCGTGCTAGTGCCGATTTTAGAGATAGTGACCGTGCAGCAACCGCATGGTCCCTAACCCTAGCATGGAGGGGCGGCATAACAATGACAGCATCCCATGTACACAGGCGCCACCATTGTGACATAAGCACCACGTGGCATTCGCATGGTGCAGTGCATCGCTTATGTCACGGATGTGCCATTGGTGCACTCATGGCGTCTGACCTGAGGTGCAAAAAGAACCCGTTTTTTCTGGGTTCTTTTTCCTCTGGAGGGAAGCCACGTGGTTGGCAGCTGCGGCTTCCCTCTGGAGGAAATTAGGCCGCCAGCAGGCCGCCACTTTAGGGTGGTCTGTCCCGTACCTATGAAAACTTATGCTAAACATTATTAGTCTCAAAGGTGCTACAAGATCCCCTTGTATACTTGCATGATGATATTCCAGACTAACATGGCTATGTCTCTGAATCATATTGTTTGCAATCAACTGAAGAGTGAGATCCCTTTACACACTCCATACCAGATATCTGCCTAGCCAGCTATAGTATAAGTCTGTTTCTTTCATAAGGATGTTGAATGGGACATGATTATATGAGTGGGGCAATGACATTGAGTGGAATTTCAGGAAAATACCAAGCTGGTGAAAAATTCAGGAAATATTTGAGGTGTCATCCTAGGTTGTAAGACAGTATTAATCCATTTTTTATTTTGCTTGATGGAGGGGAAGAATCTTGTTTGACGTCAGGTATCTGTTGACTGTATGCTCATTGGCATAACCTCACACAGATCTGAACCTGTGTAAAGTGGATTTAGTATTTGGAACCTTTGCTCAGCACTTTGTGATAGAGAGAGAGAAATAGCATAGTTAACCCAGTATGGTTTGTTTGACAATCAGCAACAGTTATAAACTGTTTAACAAGTGTATACCTAATTGTTTAATTTTGAGATGTGCACTTCTTTTGTAACAAAGGGATAATTCAGTATTATAAAATCAGATTGCAATGCATACTATAATTACTCTATAATTTTTGAGGTATGATGTCCCACTCCCCTGAACTGTTATTTTGATTTTTGACTGTTGTTAATATGAATTTAATGTAAGATTACTGAAACTGACAGATTACTGAGATGAAGTGAACATTGTAACTGAAACAAATTTACAATAAATATATGTTATTTTGAAAATGTTAAACAACATGAATTGGAAGCATTTGTTGAGAAGAACATTGTTTTTTAAAGCATGAGGATAACATTGAGTTCAGACATGCATATTCACTGGTTGGTGATTCTTGCAATAAATAAATTATAAATTGATAAATTATACATGTTAGATAGCAATGAGAAGGGGAAAACACAGAAAGAAACCTTTTCATTTCAGACTTAATATTTTTAATTTTAATCCACATGTCCAGCTGTGACTCATTCACTCATCACATCGTTAATGTATATGAATTTGCTATTTTGGAACAACTCTTTCATATAGAATGTACATCATTTGACCACACATGGAAAATAAAATATTTTCAGGAAGCCAGAAGTGTGATGCCAGTGTAATTATGACATGCATATTTACAAATGTAGCAATTTTATTATGAGATTCTGGTTTAAGAACAGCAAACATTTGAGGCTCATGAGACTATGCTCGAAGAGACTCTATACTCCTAGTGTATAAAGTTTTATTTTTCCTAGTGAGATATAGATTAATGGACCTGAATGATTTGTTTTACCATCCTATGGAAAGACTGTGACTCAAGCTTAAACCAAAACTAATGGGTCTACCATACAAAGTGCTTAAAAGGAGGGGGGGACTGAAAAAATACATTCTTCTTAAAACTAGCACTGGATAATTTTTTCTCAGAGTAGTGTGGAATAAATGTCTCTCTCTCTATTGAGGCTTTTTTACACTGGCTACCTTACTCTAGGCTGTTCCTGGAGTACTTTGGCTCTGGAGCTGCTCCAGATTTCCCATTACCTCTGCACCCTGTAGTGATGTTGGCCAGCTGTATACACACACATCCCCACTGTATCACCCAGTGGTGCTGCTGTTTGTGTGAGTCACTCCCTTTAAGGTCACAGTGAGGTGCCCAGCATTGACCACATGTGCTTCTTGTTGTGACCTCAGAGGGAGTGACTCATGCCAGCAGTAGTGGGCCACATAGCAAGGACACATGTATAAACATCTGTCCAATACTACTACAGAGTGCTCTAGTTTTTCCTGCCAAAGTTGGATCAAAAGGTAAGATTTTTAAAATCTGGTTTAAGGGAGGGATAGGGTGCATGTTGTTAAGACAGCCCACACCCAAATTGGCTCTGCATTGTGCTCTGCATTGTGGAAACAGATCACCATGAGGAAGGCCTGAGACTGTTTGATTTTGCCCATGTAGATGGTCCTCCCTCCCCCCCATCTCTCTCTCTCTCTCTCTCTCTCTCACTCACACACACACATATTCATGATTGTCTCTTTGTGTGTGACAGAGCAAGAGTAAGTAAACAGCAGAGGAACAAATGAGTACTGTCAGGAAACTGCTTGACAAGTACTAAAGCAATTCCTAGGATCAGAGATAGAAAGGACATTTTAGGACCTGTAATCCAACTATTTCCACAGTGCAGGAAATCTATAATTAGGGCAACCAAAGCAGATAGTTCTCTAGACTCTTCTTCAAGACCTCCAGTGAAGGAAATCATACTTCTGTCTAGGTAACTGGCTTCATTGTCATACTGGTCATTCTGTCAAGAAGTTTCCCAATATACTATCATGAAGCATTGGACACATTTTAATAATGACATAAAACAACTAATAAATTTATGAGATATGAGCATTATAATAACATACTTCTTATTTTTTTTCTATATTTTTATTCTTCATACTTTTCCTATAGAGGTCCTTCTGTAGTGCCATGGTAGAGGAGCTGAGGATGTCTCTGAAGTGTCAGCGTCGGTTAAAACACAAACCACAGGCTCCCGTTATTGTGAAAACAGAAGAGGTTATCAACATGCACACGTTTAATGACAGAAGGTTGCCAGGTAAAGAAACCATGGCATAGAGCTGGGAGGCCAAACAACCCCAAGCACAAACTGTTGTCTTTTTTTCCTTTTTTTTTTCCTTTTCTCTTTTTTTCCCAAAACAACTTTTGCGAGAATGTTTCCTGTGGAAATATGCAACTTGTGCAAAATAAAATGAGTTACCTCATGCCGCTGTGTCTATGAACTAGAGACTCTGTGATCTAAGCAGTTGCAAAGGCCAGACTCCAATCACAAGCATCATGGATCAACCAAGTTTCTAAGGGGAGGGTGGGGTGCGGGTGTGGGCGTTCCACCATTTGTCATGGGTTCCACCATTCCTTAATGAATAAAAGTTCTTTGTGAGTTTTATGGCTGGTTACAAATGCAGTCTCAGTGAGAAATGGCAAGTTCCTTTCTGAAGTTCATCTGCTGCCGGGGGCTGGAGAAGCAATTGAACAGCTGAAGAAACTAACTACCAGAGGAGTCTTTGAAAATAATAGCTCAGAACTCCAGTAGTGGAAGGGAAATAAAAAGAGACTCTGTTATGTACTCCCAAGCATAGAAGACCTTGTATTTCCTGGCCAAAGTCGACGTAGTGGGCATGCCAGCTGATATGAGCTTATGCAGAGTCCAGAGCATTGAAAATGGAACCCCCAAAATAGAAGAATGAATACAAGAAGTTTTACCTGCTTTTTGACTGTCTCCGTGTCATTGACCCAATTAAAATCAAAACCATTCAGTCAGGCAGTAGAAAATTGCATAGTTTACCTGTACTGGAACTCTGTGGTGGCAGAACCCAAAAGAAGTGAATCATATTTTAGATGACACACAAAAAATTCCCCTGTTTATTTTTTCTTTTTTAAAAAATGATGTACCTTATGTTGCTTAGATCTAAGCAATTTCTTGATTGTTTAACTGTGAAGCAAAGAGCATATCTGACACAATGAAGGTGTGTGGTTTTTTTCAGCCTGGAAAGGATTTGGGACAATCTTATCCCTGGTTTGAAATGACCTTGATCAAGCCAATTGAATTCTTACTATTAGTGGAAAAAGGAATGGTCCTGTAAAAAGGAGGGAAGATGTAGAACTTAAAATTGGACTCAATTTCTCAGTGCAGTAAAAGGTGTTTAAATGAGCTAAATTCTTTAGCAGTTTTACCCCCTTTCCCATCCCCACTCCCCAAAAATGAGGGGAAATGTTCAAGTTTATTTGTGGAAATGCAAGATTTCTATGAAAATAGTTTTTTGTATGGAAATTTTTTGTAATACTTTTTAAATCAACAATCTCAAGAACCTGCGTTCCAGTCAGGGGTGTGGTGCCAAGAGTGACTGGTAGTGCGTGTGCACCACCAACGTTTGGTGAAAACTATTTTTATCACAGAAAAAGGGGGATCTTAGAAGATAAATATTTTCAAGTTAGATAATATAAAATCTAGGTGCACTACCAATACTGCTTATCATACCACACCCCTGGATTTCACTAGCCTGATAATATGCTGTAATGAACAGATGTGTGTAAATGCTGAAAGACACAGACCTCTTGACCACATTGTGATAACAGTTGAAGTGCACACAGTTTGCTGTTTGAATCCAATGCACAACATTAAAAGAAAACCAACCACACACACATTAAGAAAATTGTCAGTTCTTAGTTGTTTTCTGGGTAGGGTGGGTTGGGTTTGCTATGTGATTTCAGAAATGTGTGTGCAGTACTGTCAGAACTGGTACATACAGCCTTCTCATATTAGAGTGTTGTTCAACAAACACTTACTATCCATCATTTATTTTGTCCAGAATATTAGTATCTGAAAAGTGTTTGCAGGTTGAGGCCCAGTGTTGATAAATCTCATTTGCTACTCTTTCTTTCAAGGAGTCTCTAACTCCAGGACACAAACTGATAGAAAGCCCTTCTGTATGACAGCTCTGGGAAGGAATACCTATTGCCCAGCGTGTCCATGTGTAACTTTTATATGCAGGAAAAGCATCTCACAATTGCTCCCTCATAGCCCTTTTCTGATGAAAGACTGGGAACCCCCTATTGTAGTGATATTTTAAAAATAACAACAGATGCTTAAACTGCCTTTTCGGTGCTCAGTCAGATACGATACCAACCTAATAATTTTAACTTAGTCTTACTGTACATTTGTATCCTGAAAATTAAAAAAAATGTATAATGGTGCGATCTGTAGGGACACTTGCCTACACCCACGATTTATAAATATAGCTTTTTATTCCAAACAGATAATTTATTTCTTTCATTTTCTTTTTTAATAAACAAGATCCAAACACTAATTTGTATACACAATGAGTCATCTGTGGATAATGTAAATATGTGTGGATTCCAAGCACAATTGTCCTTCTAAGGCTTTTTCTGATGAACTCATTCACATTCCCATCACAAAGGTTGGCGCATAACTATAGACACACAGAAAGACAACTAAAGTCCTTGAAGTGCATGATAATAGTCTTAGTGCATTGTATCTGTCTCCCCATTCCATCTGTTTTGTATATGGGGATGAGATCATATACATGACAGGAGTTACAATGCCCTCAAGGTCCCCCTTGTTCTCCTTAATGGAAAGTTAAACTCCATGAACAAAATGGTATGTGACTTCAAAGCTGTCTGGTCCATTGACATGTATGGGGAATGTAACTTTCTATCATAGAGTCGAAATGAGATCTGTGAATGCAACACTGATCACCTTATTATAATCCCATCATACATTCTAGAAAGTATTCCTCTGGGAAAATGCATAAAATATTGCAACATAGAGCATGTTTCAGATACCACTTAAACTAGTTTATAATTTCCTGCTTATTTCAGGGGAATGCTGTTATGAGTGAAACACAACAACAGGGACAGCATAGTCACAGTAGCATCTAGAACATTTAGCCCATTTTGTGTGGTAAGGTCAGCACAGCAGGTTTTATGATGTCCATGTCATACAGGAAATAATAAGTTCAATTATGTATAAAAATGATGAGAGCTGACTGAGTAGTTTTTACTTGGCATAATTCCACATCTCATCAGATGGGAGTGACTTTAACAGGTGAGATTAAAATTATTTAACACAAGCACAACACAAAAAATTGATCTTGAATGCAGTTCCTGTCTTCAAATTGCAGTCCAGAAAAACACAATTGTTGTGTTTTAATTCCAGTTGAATTGGTGGCCCTTAATTTTTTTCACAACCCATTTGTACCACTGATTTTGACATGACTTGAGAATTCTACACATTTTCTGGATGGAATACCTAGGAAATGAGGGCTTGTAGTCTGTGTGGTGACTAAAAAACCTTAAGAGGATTGGAGGGGAAATCACCGCTACATTGATCCCCGTATTTTCCCTAAGCAGTATATGTAATGCCATGGTTTAACATGATATTGCCACACTGCCTTTCACATGTGTTTCACTATGGATTAGTTCTTGACAATAGCATGATATCTGAAGGGAAGATGGGACTGTATTCACTCAAACATGGCCACAAAATTCCACATGATTAGCCACTGTGATCTTGCAGACCTCTGTAATCAAGTACACTTTGGGCCAGAACAGACAGGCCAAAATAAAGCTGCTTCGAGTCACTTTGGAGGTATGCTGTTTAAATGACACACACATCTTAAGAGGCCAGAAGTTGCACCAAAGCTGCGCTCCTTTCCTTAGGACTGGAGGGTGGCTTTGGCATGGCTTCTGGCCTCTTAAGATGCATGCATCATTTAAACAGCATACCTCCAAAGTGACCCAAAGCAACTTTATTTTGGCCTGTCTGTTTGGGTCATTTGAGTTACAAATAAGTAAGCTACAGTTACACTTTCTTAATTGGTAGTATTCATGATCCATATACAGCCCCTAATTTAATTCTGTGTAGGGATCATAAAAGTCCACCAAACCATCCTTACCAATAAGCAGGCTCTAGGAACAACAGAGATGACATTTTCACCCCCTCACATGAGCAATGACATTCTCACCTCCTCACATGAGCAATCTCTAGCTCAAGGAAGATTGGCAGTTACAAATGGCGATTGCTCACAGAAGGGAGTGGGAATATCAGGCAGCCATTTCTCAATTAGCATGGGAATGGACCTTCATCTATCTCAGTGGCTGCTTACTGGTAAGTGGTGTTGGGTGTGTGTGTTTCTGGGTGGAATCCACTACATAACACTGTAATTAGACTGCTGCATAATACATTATGGCCACAGAGAATTCTTCCAAAGACTGACATTCTGTTAGTGACTTACAATGTCACAAGTTGGACTTACACCATTATAATTTTTTGGCCTTTATAGAAACTGGAATTCTCTAATATACTTGACCAATGACCAAAATCTCACCACAGGACTCACTTTTTAGCTGCTGAAGCCCACCACTCCAAGGCTACCTAGTGTCTTTTGGAGAGCCAGGCAATTGTTGGGTATTACCCTATAGCTAGATGTAGAACAATTGAGTCCCATATGAAGTGAAAAATGGGATACACACACACATACATTGAGATCATCCTCTGCAAGACCCCAGGAGATGCTAATGGATTGTGACTGGTCATAGGGACATATCTAGATCCTTCTCCAATGCTACCCACTGTCACTGGACACTAAATTGCTGTGAAGTGTAACCTAGAACAGTTAAAAGGTGAGTATAGGAGTGTGAGAGAGGCATATCATAGTTCTGCCTGTACAAAACTTTACAAAACAACCCCAATGCAGGGCTTTGATCATTATTTTCCCTTCAAGTTATCCCAATAAGCACAAGAAGATCATGATGGAATTGGAGAAGGGGGTTGATGCACCCACAGAAGTGCATTTCTCGTCAGAGCTACAAATGTTGGATATCTGAAGAAAGCTAATGTTCAAGTGATCAGTTGGCCCATAAAGCAGTCACTGCACCCTTGTGCTACCCTTTAGTTACTAAGCTCATATTTAATACTACTGGAAGATACTATGTACAGCTTAAAGGATTTGTGGGTCATGGAGTGTGTATCAAAATCCCCCATTTCATAGTATGGAAATAAGCTAACATATAAAAATCAAGTAAAAGACTTTCAAAGAAGAATATACTACAGTTGGCCCTTCCCTTACACGGGGGATCCATTCCAGATGCCCCCGTGTAAGGGAAAAATGTGTACATTCAAGTCCCATTAGAAGTAATGGGGCTCATGCTCGCAGTGCACACCCCATTACTTGTTCCAGGGTGTGTCAGCATTTTTTTCGGCGTAGCTTCCTGTGTATGCTGGAAGCCACGTTAAGGCATGCCCGCATATAACATGGGCCAACTGTACAAATAACTGGCAACCATATTCTGTATTTATGGAACGGAATCTCATAGATAGTACAAAAACATTGCAAATAACTATTTATTGACATATTTGGATTTTACTTTGGATAGTTGATTATATGGCGCATATTATAAGAAGGCTCAGAACCTTTTTTCTAATGCCATATTACAATGGATGTAGCCATAAATAATTATGGCTGGAATTCTTTTGGGCAGTTACAAATACATAACCTGGAATTACGTTCTCATGACTGTTTCGTATTCATGATCTTACATAACCTCTCATTCAGAGGATACATAGGAAATGTGAAAGTCCTCCTCTCTCCACTTACCAGGCAGCAGCCACTGTGATTGATAGGGGTCTTTTCCCCTCTTGATTGGGAAGCAACCCAAGTTACAAGAGCTTCCAACTTACATAAGCAATATTTGTCACAAGGGGTAATTGTGACAGGGATGCTGCTTCTGCCTGTCTCATTCGGAATCCCTCACAGGATGGGGTGAGGCAGCTGCTCCCTGAGTGACAGGGGCACAGGCCCCTTCAACTGCAGCAGCAACTTCCAGGTAAGTGGGAACTGGGAGGTTTAGGATGAGAGTCACCGCGTGACATCATAATTATGGTACAACTTCCCAAAAGGTTTCCAGACATTTCCTTTTCCCAGGGCATATAAACTCCTATTTACAAATTAAGATTACTGATTACAGTAATGATCATGCCATAGTTTCCTTCCTGAGCATAACAAATTGCATTTAAATAAACACAACTTTGTCACAAACTGCAATTTGTTAAAAAGTTGTGTTTATATAAATAGAACTCATCATACTTTGGATGGGGAATAAAATAGCTCTATGTGAATTCATGTTGCTATGCCTTTTAACCTCTTAGTTATTTAATTTTCATGTGACTTCAGAGGAACAGAAACATAACTGAGGCCTGTTCCAGATGGGCGTAAAGTACGTCCCCAGGATGTACTAGGGTTAGGAAAGGGCATGCTTTATGCACGCCTCTAACCCTAGTACGTATTGGGTACGTACAAAATGGCGGCGCCTGTTCCACACGGGCACCACCATTTTGACATAGTGGATCATAGCGTCCACATGTCATGCGGCGGAAGTGATGCCGCAGGTGCGCTATTGGGCACTTGCGGCGCCACTTCCGGGGTGCAGAAAGAAGCGCCATTTTTGGGCTTTTTTGCTCCGCGAGGGAGCTGCGCGGTATGGAAGCTGCGGCTCCCTCACAGAGGAACTGGCGGTGCCAGCAGACCACCGCTTTCATGCAGTCTGTAACAAACACGCCTGATAATGGAGTTACAACTCTGGGAAATGAATGTGAGAATGTTCTAGAAATATTGCCTAATAAAGAACAAAAATGTTTAAAAAGCAAGTTCAATTACAAGACAAACTTTTAAAATGAAAAGGTCCAGTAAATAAATAGATAAATAAAATGGTAAAGTGGAGAAAGCTCATTCAACAAACTTTTGGATAGGTATACTTTTGATATGCTCCCTCTTATCCTGAAGAATGGCTGTTTCAGGTTTTGTACAGGCCCATTTCCTCTGGTATGTTATAAGACTTTGAGAGATTTAATCTTCATTTACATAGTACAGCAGAGACAGGAATTGACAGTGTTCATATCTGGGCAAAGAGAATCGGCAGAATTTAGAAAACTATATTTTTGAAGTTATAATCCAAAATACTAACATTTCCAAGCTCTGGTAATCAGCACATGCTTCAGAGACTAACATCTCAAGGGCAGCACTACAAGGTCAAAGCCTCTTCTTCTGCCACCCGTAAAAGTAATTTAAAATTTCCCCCAGGAGATACAGTGTGACCCCTGCATTCGATTTTCAGGGAAGTCTGGGTATTTAACATAGTGTTCTGGCAAGAAAGAGGCAAATGGTTTCTTAGTGTTGTTAATGACATTAAGCTATTTTAACCTACTGGAATTGGTTTCTGGGATCTGAGCAATGGAGATAATACATGCCCCCTCACCCCCACATACATTTTTTAAACACTGAAAATTATATGGTTTTTAGTTCAGTTACAATGTTCTCTTTAAAACACTATAGGAGCTATGCATAGTTATCTGACAATGTTGAAGTGTACATACATGTCAGAAACCTGTATGACCCATTGCATACTCTGTAGCACCATAACAACCTTGCTACGTAGTGAATTCTGGTATGACCCCACCAAAAACACCACTTACCAGTAAGCAGAGATTGACAAGGGTCTGTTCTCCTGTTGATTGAGAAGCAGCTCCTTAACATTCCAACCCCTTCCCACGAGTGATCTCCAATGTGACAAGCAGAAAAGGAAATACATAACTGTGGCGAATGCATAGCTTTAGGTTACATATTCACAACTGCCCAACAGGATTCTGGCCATGATCTTTTAAAACTGAATTATCTGTCAGTCATGCTGAATTCACAAGGAACTTTGGCTCATCATATATTGTTTAACATTCAGCATTTGGAGGCAAGATAGATGAAAAAGTAATTCCCGCATACTGTATATGGACCTTCTTGAAATTTAAAACCTGTTCCAAAGGTTTTGTTACATGTCCCATTCCCAAGGTAGTTTAGATTGATGGGGACATGAAATAAGTTTTTATGGCTACAACTGACTATGCAACACCCTCACTAGAGATAAGCTCCTTCTTAGAGGGTGATTTCTGCTGTTGTGGTTGACTTACATTTGAATGATATTAATGATATAATTCTACTCTTATTTTTGTTCTCTCCTTCCAATACGATTTTTCTCCTGTATGGAATTGGTTCTCCATGATATTTGTTCCTTATGATATTGCTTTATATCTTTTTGTGTTCATGCCATCTTGATGGGTTTTATTGGGTTGAAAGGTCAGAAATTAATAGTTTCATACAAAAAGAAATACCTGATCATTGGCCATGCTGCCTTGTGCTGATGAGAGTTCAGCATCTGGAAAGCTGTAGTTTCCATGAGTCAGAGGTTACATTTCTAAGGCAAGAAACAGTTATAAGATCTAGGTGATGTCACTCACACTGCACCAGGAAAATCTACTAATCCACATCCTATTGAACTTCTTCTACCACCTACACAAATTCGGCAGTTCATATGAATGTCTATTTGTTCATGGCTTCATCAATCAAACAGCTTGGTCAGAAGATTTCTCTTTTATAGATCAATAACATTTTGTTCAGTAAGTATGGAAAGACATTTTAAATATATGTGGAAACCAATTAAATGAGGTCCTGGTTTTCCCCCTATGACATACCCCCCCCAAAAAAAAAGGATTATATTGTTGTGAGTGAATGTAGTAGAGTTGTTTAAATCCTTGACCAATCGGTCCAAACGCTGCACCATGTGGCACCACACTAGTACCTTGACAATTCATTAACAACCTGTAGCTGTCTCATCATACAGAGCTGGTGGTGGACTATATCCAAGATGTTCATTACTATTTTTAATAATCCCGCTCCACTTTTTCAGGCATACTGCTGGAACATAGTTTTGTTACCACCAATGAAACTTTGGCAGCATTGAATATGGCTGAAATCTGTTCCCCTCAGATGTGAAATTAATATCATCCTCTATAACAGCTTTGTTAGCCTGTTAGTTTTGTCAGTAGAGTCAGTCTGCTTCTCTTCTAGCTGACCTGGAAAATCCATGTAAAATGATGCTTTAAAATCATTTTAAAGCTCATTTATGAAGCACCATCTGGATAATAACATTCACATTTCAAAATTATCCATTCATGGTACTTTCCATTCATTTCTATGAATGTAAAAATTCTGGTTGGATTTCTGCTATAATATATCTAGGCCAAATGTGAAACTTAAAAGTGCAAGCCATTATTCAAATGTATTTACCAATAAATGAATAAAAATACATTCTTCTATTGGAAACTAGAAAGATGTATATAGTGAAACCTGCACATGAAGTGAAAGACAACAAGAAATCTTCATTTTCACTTCTCAAGTGTCCTTTCCTTTGGTCATTGGCCCAATGTTCCCATGAAAGCAGGATATTACCACTTCATGAATAAGAGAAAGCAGAATATCGTGGAACTGTTTTCTTCTCCACAGTAGTATTTGGTAACATGGATTGACATAACCTGACTGAATGTAATTTTTAAGTACTTCCTGTATCATGAAACTATGACCAACATTGCAACATTAGTGAAAATTTTATGGAAAATTCTTGCTCTTCTCACACCTTTAGCCCCTTCCCTCATACTTCATACATAGGCTTCTCAGAGTTCCCAAACGCTCCAAAATAAATCTCCAAAGAACAGATCCAATCTTGAAGATGCTCTCCCATCAAAGGCAGCTGCTAGGTGGATACATCCCATTACACCTCAAGCTAGTTGTCCAGATGAGTCCTATCTCCAACACTTTTTGTTCCAGAATGAGTTCCAGATACCAAAGTAAAATTCGTTTGCTTTTCCTTAAGATTGTGTTTTATCTCTGCTGTTTCAAAGTTGGCTTTAGATTATTGAATCTGCCAGAGATGTGTATAGCACGCCCCTTCCCTCATACATCCAGTTCTCAAGAACAAACAAAGCTGTGTTAAAGTAAGGGTAAAGATTTAAGTACTCATCCACATATTTCTGGTCAGGTTTATGAGGATCATGGGTTGGCCCATGAAGTTTCCAAGATTAGTGTTTGGCATCTTCAGTTAAAAACATCAGGTGACAGATGATGTGAAAAAAAAAGGTATCCTGGAGATTTGCTTCTAGCCAGAATAGGTAATATTGGACTAAAATAAGTAATAGGTAATACTGCGCTAAAATGACAAATAGTTTGATTTTGGACTAAAGCAGCTTCCTCTTTCTATGGAAATGAAGCATCTTCATGACAATAGCTGAGATCTTATATGAACAATGGCAGAGCACAAATCTCTAAGAACATTCTTTCATTGGCTTACCCCTTCCACGTCCACATACCACTCTAACTGATGGTGCCAAGGGGCATCAGTGGTGGAGATGAATGGAGAGAATTGAGGCCTGACTTGGCTGCTAAAAGTCAACCTCCCCCAGCCATTCCCTCCCCCCCAGACATTCTTACTGAATACAAAAAGAATGAATATTTTGCAGAGGCATCCACTAGATATTTTGTGAAGCTAAACAATTATATAAAACAAAACAAAAGTATCTAGAGATTAAGTTGAATAAAACATAGATATGTCCCCAACATACAAAACAATGGAACTGGCACAGTAAATGTGCACCACATATATGATGGAAGCTGAACACCTGTTATCTCATTTTGTATGTCTGCATTGTTATGCTGCTCTCAAATGCTGAATGTTCCTGTAAAGAAGGATCTACAAGTTTGCATAAGCCCTTTTCCTTTAACCAGGTATGGGTAGCATTTTGAGTTCAAGGGTTATACAAGGACAATGAGTTATGTATGGGTAAGGGGCTGTACCAATTCATTCACAAGCAGGGAAGCAAACACACACACACACACACACACACACACACACACAGAGAAAAATGCAAACCCACCTCTGGCATTTTATTTTAAAATGCCCATCTTGTGTGCTAAGACTACTTTGCAGTTCCCCTATACTGAGCTGGCAGTGATCATATGCTGTTTAAGCAGGGGAGACTGCATTCAGAGTTGACTCTCCCTGTGCACTGTCTTCCTTGTTTAAATCATGCTCTTAATAGCTAGCTACAGAGGTGTCCAGTGTGATGGTAGAGCAACTGTGTTCGGACCAGTGATTTTGGGTGCTGATTTAACCAGAACAGTTTTGAAATAAATAACATGAGGGGGGATTTGGCAGGAGGTGATGACAGCTTGGACAGCATGCTGGACCATAGAGAAAGTTTCTGACAGCTATATGTGGCCTGTAAGTTGCCCATGTGGGTTTTAAAACTTTGCTGTCTATGCAAACCATGTAATATATATGATTATGAGAATTTCCATTTCCATTATATTAAATGCCTTCATTAATACACAGAGGCACATTGGTTATTCTAGAGTGAGATCTCCTTTTGTTTCCTTGTGAACAGCACTTAATCCTATTTCCAAAATGACATCAGTCTTGCTTTGAATCTTTGTCACATCAGCAGCAAGTGGCAGGGAAGAGATTTCATCATTTAATTGCCTTACATTTTCTTTTCAATAATCTTCACTGTACATAATTACAACCACTTCCTTTATGTAGGTTGCTTTAATTACAACATCCTTGGCTTGCACTGTGTCAGTTCCTTTAAGGAGTCTATTTCTCAGATATTCACATTAAGGGTAATTGTGTTCCAGTTTTTAAATAATTGGGTGAAATTATGGATAATTTTGGTCACACTTTAAAAGTAATTTATCGTTTTCCCCCACATACAGTACAGACTACACTACTACAGCTCAGGTATTACAATAATTATTATTATTAATAACTAATTCAACATATTAAATGCTTCATTTTTTATATATATAAAAAAACCAACCCTAAATACAATGATGGGTGTTTTGATCCTATCCGGACTTGATAATATTGGAAACAGATCAGCAATTCCATACCCACTTGCACTACGTAAACCCCCCTGAAATCAACAGAACTTGCTTTGGAATAGCCATGTATAGAATTAGACTCACATATAAGTTCACTGTCATGTATTAGTCACTGTATATGTTTGAAAATTTCTGTTCCCCTGCCATGACACATACTCAGATGGAAATGGGGGATTTGCAAGTGTGAGGGAGGAGGTAGGTATTATGCATCATCATGAGGACAGCTCCCTCCCAAAAATCAGTAGAGGCTTAAATAATCACACTAAGTAAAATATTGTTTTACCTGTCCACAAAAAAACAAAACAAAACAAAACAAAAACCCTGACAGACTTGTTTTGTTTTGTTTGTTTTGCCTACTGTACATCATGAGGAAGTTTGGTTTGGTTCTGGCTTTTTTTTTAATTTTAATAGGACTTGGCAGGGAAGTGCAAGAACATTACAGGTAAGAAATAACTTGGACATTTTTATGAGAATAGCAATGCCTGATTCCACTCAGGGCTATGGGACTGTGGGGAGGATGAACAGGATTCTGTTCTCTTCAACATCTTTATCAATAACTTGGATGAAATAATAGATGGCATGCTTATCAAATCTGCAGATGACACCAAATTAGGAAGAGTAGCTAATACCCCAGAGGATCAAAATTCAAAATGACCTTGAAAGATTGGAAAGCTGGGCCAAAACTAATAAAATGAATTGCAACAGGGAGAAATGTAAGGTACTGCACTCAGGCAGGGAAAAAAAATGAAATGCATAGATGTAGGATGGGGGGGGGGCACTTTGTTCAACAAGACTACATATGAAAGGGATCTAGGAGTCCTAATAGACCACAAATTGAACATGAGTCAACAATGTGATGCAGCAGCTAAAAAGGCCAATGCAATTCTAGGCTACATCAGTAGTAATATTGTATGTAGATCAAGGGAAGTAATAGTGCCACTCTATTCTGCTTTGGTCAGGCCTCACCTGGAATGCTGTGTCCAGTTTTGGGCACCACAATTCAAAAAGGATGTTGACAAGATGGATCATGTTCACAGGAGACCAAAATGGTAAAGGGTCTGGAAACCATGTCTCATGAGGAGAGACTTAGGGAGCTAGGTAATGTTTAGCCTGGGGAAGAGGTGCTTAAGAGGTGATACGAAAGACCTGTTCAAATATTTTAAGAGGTGTCATACTGAGGATGGAGCAAGCTTGTTTTCTATGGCTCCCTAGGACACAGAACAATGGATGCAAGCTACAGGAAAAGACATTCCACCCCAACATTAGGAGGAACTTCCTGACAGTAAAAGCCATTCGACAGTGGAACACAATCCCTCTGAGAGTGGTGGAGTCTCCTTCCTTATAGGTCTTTAAACAGAGGCTGGATGGCCATCTGTTGAGGGAGCTTTGACTGTGAGTCCCTGCATGGCAGGGAGGTTAGACTTGTGGTCTATTCCAGCTCTATTATTTTATGATTCTATGAAGTTTGTATGGGATCCAGTCTTGCCCTCCAATTGTGCATCATTAGAAATTTTGATTCAGGGGTTTCTCCCTCATATACCTTTTAAAAAAGGACTTGACCAAAAAGTGAGATTTGCTGTTTCCCACAGCACGGTGAAACACACCTGAATGACATGAGTCAGCTACCTTCAGAAGCGTGAAGCCCAATTTTTCATGGTGCCATGCCACATATGCTGTTTATTGTTAAATTTAATAAAGCAGCCCCATCTTTCCTTAAACATTTGTGTTTGTCTCTTTATTTCTCCTGTGCTGGTAAAGTACATGTTTCTGTTTAGTAGTCTGTGGCTTGGAGGTACTCAGCAACAGCACACCACTTTCAATGTCCTATATCTGTCTTAAATTGGCCAATGAACACAGCACAGGTTAAAAAATGTTCTTAGATTGCTCCTTGGCTTACAGGACATAATAAGTCCTCTCCAGCTTCAATTGATGGGCCAGTTTCCTGTCAAATGGAACAGATGTCTCTCCGCACTGTCCTTTTCACATTTGTACTAACTGTGAAGCTGCTACAGCAGTGGGTGGCCAGCAACTACAACACATATTCACAGAATACATTTGGATGCATTTTTTGTAAGGCACATGTGCTCTCTCTTGCTCTCTGTCAGTAGGCTTTGGTGTGTGTGCACAGGCCTTCAAGTTGCTTCTCAGTTTATGATAAACCCATGAATTAAATAGTTTTCTAAGGCAGGGAATACTCAGAAGTTGTTTTGCCAGTTCTTTCCTCTGAACTATAGCCTACAACACAAGGTATTCATTGATGGACCCCCCATCTAAGTACTAAACCAGGGCTCCCTCTGTTTAGCTTCCAAGATCAAACATCTGATGGTTTTAGGTTATTTAGAGCCAAGCAATTTGTAAGGAAAGTAGATACCAAATAACTGAGAAACCATGAAACAGATTATCCACACTTCCTGGAATAATGAGTGATTCACATCCACTGGGAAGGGGTGATAGACAACTTTAACTACTTGAGAATGAGAATCTTGCAAAATATAAGCTATGAAAGACTTAGCTTTGAGTTACTATAAGTAGAGAAAAAAAATCTACCGATGACCACATGGACAAAGGGGGAGCTGCCAGCCTGCAGATAGCCCTCCCTAGCATCTGAAATAAGACCAGAAACAGACAATGCAGCCCTATGACTAACATCTTCAATTTCTTTCTCCTGTTTGCCTGTGAAGAAACCAGTGTGATTTCGAAAGCTTGCAACATTAATTGTGCATTTTTGTTGGTCCAATAAAGGTATCATTGTTTGTATGTTATTGGATTTGCTATCTGGCCAACACGGCTAACCCTAGATGTTTATAAGCAGAGAGGTTATTTTTGTCAAAGTTACTTTTTTAATAAGTGCAAATGGTTTGAAAATACAAATGCGGACCACCTGTGTTTGTGAAGCCTATGACACATTCACTCATCAGATGTGTTTGCAAATAAATTGTTACAGCTGCACCTTGTCAAGAGTGTACTTTGTTTAAAATATGGTGTGGATCATGAGTTGGACTGCAGATGTAGCTGGATTGCAACTCTCAGAATTCATCTCCTTTAGCAATACTGGCTAGGACATGACAGCATTTTCAGTCCAATGACATCTGCAGGTCAGCCTGATTTCTAACCCTAAGCCATAGGAAAGGTACTTTAAAAAAATCTTCTTTGATCTTTGGAGCATGAACCTCTGTCTAAAGGTTAACGACCAAACTAATCACCCATTCATGTTTATACAATGAATTAAATGTGACAAGGACCTAGAGGTATTAGTAAACCACAAGCTAAATATAACTCTGTCCTGTAGTGGCCAAAAAGCCCCCCACCCCCAAAAAAGTTCTAGGCTGAATCAACAGGTGTATGATAACCAGAATGAGAGAAGTAACAGTACCACACTGTTCAGCTTTAGTCAAACCAGCGGCATTAATAGAGGAATGCAGGGGATGTGGATAACACCAGGAGACACCTTAGAGGGGGTGTCACCTGGTGCTCTGGTGGGAAGGGCTGCTCTGTGGCTAGGTGAGAAAGAGAGTTGCCTCCCTTTGCTGCTCACCCATCAGCTCTGCCAGACCTGGAAATGGCTGTTGAAAGTGGTGGAGGTATTAAAAAATTATCCACACTGGTTGTCAAGTATAATAGGTATGCTACTGGGTCAGACCATAATTGGAATACTGGCTAGAGTTCTACAGTTCAAGAAGGATATTGACAAGATATTTTCTAGAGGAGGGCACCCAACATGGTAAAAGATCTGAGAATCCAATCCAACTGAGGAATGGCTTTCAGAGATGTGTATGTTTAACTTGGAGAATATATTGAGAGGTTATGTGATAGTCCTATTTAAATATTTGAAATAATAGTATGTGGGAAATAGAGCAAGCTTGTTTTTGGTTGCCCCAGAGGGTAAGACACAATTCAATGCATTACAAGAAAAAATGCACCTAAAAATTAGGAAGAGCTTCCCAACAGTAATTCCTGTTCAACATTGGTCTAGACTGCCTTGAGTGTGGTGGACTCTCTTTCTTTGGAAGTGTTAAACCTTGGTTGGAAGGCTGTCTTCTGGCAGTGCTTTAACTGTGTATTCCTGCATGGCAGGCACTTGGATTAGATGGTTCCTTTGGTTGCTTTCATCTTATGCTGTAGGATATTTGTAAGAGGGTTGGTCCAACCAAAACTGATTTCATTTTGTTCAGACCCATTTATGCTTTGTGCACTGTAAAGAACACAGTAGTTATGGCACATTTATCTGTTAGGTATAGTGGAGAGACAGTCGCATAAATGCTGGACAGGAAATGAAAGATTTAGTGTAATAAAACACATAAATGAACATATTGCTATCTCAGGGCTTTTTCTTTTTTTGTGATAATATAAAAAAGCATGAGGAAAGCTAATGTTTTCTGCCACAAATTTTTCCACACATAACATACTTATGAGCTTAGTATGTGGCTTCAAATCTTTTGTTGAAGCATCACTGTTTAATAAAGAGATGGTAGAAGCCATTCTACATTCCTCACTTAATAAGCTCACACTAAGGAAAGAACCAACTTTGGCCATCACTGTTCTAGTCAACTGAACATAAAGGTGAGGAAGCTAAGGTTAAATGAACATAATATATCACTACAACATACACAGCCACTGTGTGTAACATAACTGAGTGACTTCCCCAGAAGATGGGAAAACCAAGAATTAGAGAACATTCAGGGTGCCAGATCAAAGGCCTGGCACTGAGTCTCCAGGTTCTAGAAGATTGGTTCTAGAAGATTAGATGAACAGCTTTAATTGGGTTAATGGTCATTTCATTTGACTTCTGAAACATCGAAGTCATAACAACATTAGAGACCAGATTACAGCCAATCAAATGGCACTAATATTATGCTTATTAACACTGCTATCATTTAGTTATATAATGGATGAACATGATAATTTATTTTATTTTTATTTTATTTATTTATTTATATCCCGCTCTTTTCCCAGGACTGGGACTCAGAGCGGCTTCACAGCAATTAAAAAACAAACAAACAAACAAAAAGTACAATGAAAACATTTTAAAAATAAATAGATAAATGACATGCATTAAACAGAATGATTAAACTAGTCCAACATTCCTGACTGTTCTTATAGTGATTCCTTAAATGCCTCTTTGAACAGGTAGGTCTTCACCTGCCGTCGGAAAGCCATCAAGAGGGAGCCGTTCTTATCTCCCTGGACAGGGAGTTCCAGAGTCTAGGGGCAGCCACTGAGAAGGCCCTCTCTCATGTCCCCACCAAACGTGTTTGTGAAGGTGTTGGGATGGAGAGAAGGACTTCTCCAGAGGATCTCAGTGTCCGGGCAGTTTCATACCAGGAGAAACGGTCTGCCAAATAATGTGGACCTGAGCCATGTAGGGCTTTGTAGGATATAACCAGTACCTTGAATTGTGCCCGGGAACGAACTGGCAGCCAATGAAGCTGTTTCAACAGGGGAGTTGTATGAGCTCTGTAATCGGCCTGTTAACAGCCTGGCAGCAGCTCTTTGAACCAGTTGAATTTTCCGAACACTTTTCAAAGGCAGTCCTATGTAGAGCCCATTACAGTAGTCCAAATGGGATATAACCAAGGCATGTACAACCATGGACAGATCTGGCTTCTCAAGGAACGGTCGCAGTTGGCGCACAAGTTTTAAATGTGCAAAAGCACTCCTGGTCACAGCAGAGACCTGGGCCTCCAAGTTTAAAGCTGAGTCCAAGATTACCCCCAAACTGCGAACCTGTGTCTTCAGGGGGAGTGTGACCCCATCTAACACAGTCTGGATCCCTGTTCCCTGATCTGCCTTCCGACTGACCAGGAGCACCTCTGTCTTGTCTGGATTAAGTTTCAACTTATTTGCCCTCATCCAGTCCATTACTGAAGACAGGCACTAGTTTAGAACCAGGACTGCCTCCTTGGATTGAGGTGGGAAGGAGTAGTAGACTTGAGTGTCATCTGCATATTGATGACATCGCATCCCAAAATTCCAGACAACCTCTCCCAGCGGTTTCATGTATATGTTAAACAGCATAGGGGACAACACAGAACCTTGAGGGACCCCACAGGTCAATGGCCAGCGGGTCGAACAGGAGTCCCCCAGTACCACCTTCTGAGTTTGCCCATCCAGGAAGGAACGGAGCCACTGCAGAACAGTACCTCCAAGCCCCATCCCAGAGAGGTGGTCTAGAAGGATACCATGATCAATGGTATCAAAGGCTGCTGTGAGGTCCAGAAGAATCAACAGGGACACACTCCCTCTGTCCAGTTCCCTGCATAGGTCATCCACCAAGGCAATCAAGGCTGTCTCTGTTCCATAGCCAGGTCTGAAACCAGATTGAAATGGATCTAGATAATCTGTTTCATCCAGAAACCCCTGGAGTTGGGAAGCTACCAAATGTTCCAGAACCTTGCCCAGAAATGGTAGGTTAGACATTGGCCGATAGTTATTCATTATTGTGGGATCCAATGATGACTTTTTTAACAGAGGCCTCACAACAGCCTCCTTTAGGCAGGATGGAATTCTGCTTTGTTGTATGGAGGCATTGATTACTTCCTTTACCCATTCAGTCAGTCCCCCTCTGGCCTGTTTAATAAGCCAAGAAGGACAAGGGTCCAAGACACATGTGGTGGCTCTTATCTTTCCAAGGATTATGTCCACATCATCAGGCTGCACAAGTTGAAAAGTATTCATTAGCACTGGACCGGTAGGAGCCAAGGTAACATCCACTGACACTGTATTAATTGTAGCATCTAATTTGGACTGAATCTGAGTGATTTTATCTGCAAAATGCTGAGCAAATTCTTCACAGCGAGCCTTTGAGTGGTCTGCATTTTCTACTTGAGGGTGAGTGTGTAGAAGACCCTTGACCACTCAGAACAGCTCTGCTGACCAGTTCTTTGCAGATGCAATGCTGGTAGCAAAAAATAATTTCTTTGCTGCCCGTATTGCCAAAGAGTAGGCTTTCAAATAGGATCTAGCCTGTATTCGATCAGATTCACTCTGAGTCTTCCACCAATGTTGCTCTAGTCTCCTTCTCATTCGCTTCATCAACATCAAATCCCTAGAGAACCAGGGTGCTGGTTTGGCTCCACTCCGTGAGAGGGGACACTCAGGAGTGATTGTGTCCACTGCTCTGGCCATTTCCCCATTCCAAAGGCTGGCTAGGGCTTCAACAGAATTGCCTGCCAAGGTGACAGGAAACTCCCTAAGAGCCCTCAGGAATCCATCTGGATTCATCAGCCTCCTGGGGTGGACCTTCCTAATCAGTCCCCCACCCCTGCAGAGGTTCTGAGTCCCAGTAAGTCTAAACCTGACCAGATAATGATCTGTCCATGATAATGGAACTGTGGAGAGTTCCACCACACCAAGATCATCATCATCTCACCCAGCACAAAAAACAAGGTCCAGAGCGTGTCCAGCAGTATGAATAGGGTCAGATACTACTTGGGATAGACCCATGGTTATCATGGAGTCCATGAAGTCCTGAGCCACTCCTGAAAGGGAACTCCCAGCGTGGAAGTTGAAGTCCCCTAGCACTAATAGACGTGGAGATTCTAATACCAACCCCGAGACCACTCCGGTCAGTTCAGGAAGGGAGACTGTTGTGCAGCGGGGTGGGCGGTACACCAACATAATCCCAATTCTGTCTCGGCTACCCAATTTTAAATAAACACATTCAAAACCCGTAGATTGTGTGAGGGGGCATCTGGTCAGGGGGATGGAGTCACGATATACAACTGCAACTCCACCTCCTCGCCCTCCAGATCTCGCCTGATGTTGCACAGAGAAACCCGGTGGGCAAAGCTGAGATAGATTAACTCCTCCATCTTCATCCAACCAGGTCTCTGTTATACATGCCAGGTCAGCTTGTTCTTCCAGGATCAGGTCCTGAATGGCAGCTGTTTTACCATTCACTGACCTGGCATTGAGCAGCAGTAGCTTCAACCCAGGGATACTATCATCAAGGCTATACATACTATTTAGAATGGGAGACACCTTGAGACTGCAAGCACCCTCTTGAGCTACCCTCTTCCTTGGTGTTTTAATTGTCTCCTCTCTCCATATCTACCTCTGCCTTGAATGACTCCAATGGCAATAATGGTTGGGAAACAATATTTTGAATTTAGGGAGCAGCGAGCATATCACTATTAATAGTGAAGCAGCAATACAGGTAATGTGCGGCAAGGGGAGATATGTTGTTAACAGGGTGGAGAAGAGATATAAGGGAAGACGGGATCGATGCTTGAAATCTATCCCATCTTCCACTCATCCTGTTAGCCCAAAAGAACCGGGAAACATCCCAACCATACTACAGACCCTTACCCTCCTTTTGTGTAATGCCAGGTCAGTTAAGAACAAAACTCATATAACCTATAATTTGTTAGAGGATGAGCATGCCGACCTGGAATGTGTTACGGAAACCTGGCTGGAGGAAGATAGTAGTGTGACCTGGGCTCAGGCCCTCCCAGCCGGGTATACTGTTAAGAAGCAGGTGAGGGAAAGTGGGTGAGGGGGAGGAGTTGCCTTGGTCCTCACACTGACCAGGAAACCCATCTGGAAAACAGATCACATCGAGTGCATTTACCTGACCCTGAAGGCTAGAGACAGTTTAGGGATTCTGTTGGTCTATCATCCACTCCGTGGCTTAACAGACTCCCTGACCAAGCTGACACAGCTAGTCTCGGAGCTGGTGTTGGAGTCTCCCAGGTTACTTGTCCTGGGGGACCTCAACATCCCCTTCGAGGCCGGCTTATCAAATTTAACAGGAGTGGCTCGGGAGTTCATAGTTTCCATGACAGCCATGGGTCTGTCCCAATTAATTTCGGGGCCAATGCATTTCACCGGTAATACACTTGATGTGGCCTTTAGTACTGATCAGAGATGCTAGTGGGCAGAAGTGATTTGTACTACTGCCTTGTCATGGACGGACCATTTCCTGGTCAAGGTGGGACTGAAGGCTACTCTTAATTTCCCCCTCGGGGTGGAGGACCTATTAGAATGGTCCACCCTCAAAGACTGATGGAACTGGTTACGTTCCAAGAAGCCCTAGAGGGTCTTATGGTTGGGTCTGACGGCGATTCTGTCGAAGCCTTGGTTGAAACCTGGAATGACGATCTTACCAAGGCTATTGACACTATTGCTCCTAAGCACCCTTTCCAGCCCACTTCAAATAAGAAACCATGGTACACGCAAGATCTTCGAAAAATGAAGCAGACTGTGCAACGGCTAGAGCACCGCTGATGGAGACGTCAACTTTTACCCGATAAGACACACCATAGAAACTACCTGAAGTCCTATGGCATGGCAATAGATATAGCAAAGAATTCTTTCTATGCTGTACGTATTGCGTCTGCAGAGTCTTGACCAGCAGAGCTGTTTAGGGTGGTTAGAGAACTAACTGTACTGTCTCCAGCCCTGAACCCACTCTTGGAACCAACAAAAGCCTGCTGTGATGCATTTAACGACTTTTTTGCAGATAAAATCTCTCAGATAAGGGTTGATCTGGACGTGAGCATTAAAACAGAAACAGTAAGAGAGATGTCCAGTGACTCTGTGGACCATGTTAAACTGGATTATTTTGAGT
Source organism: Sceloporus undulatus (assembly GCF_019175285.1). Lineage (NCBI taxonomy): Eukaryota > Metazoa > Chordata > Lepidosauria > Squamata > Phrynosomatidae > Sceloporus > Sceloporus undulatus. Next base: position 115,082,937 of record NC_056522.1, on the reverse strand, counting down.
TTGTGAATACTGATGAAGTGGACCCGGAACAATGGATGCAAGCTACAGGAAAAGAGATTCCACCTGAACATTAGGAGGAACTTCCTGACAGTAAGGGCTGTTCGACAGTGGAATGCACTCCCTCGGAGGGTGATAGAGTCTCCTTCCTTGGAGGTCTTTAAACAGAGGCTGGATGGCCATCTGTCAGGGATGCTTTGATTTGGATTTCCTGCATCACAGGGGGTTGGACTGGATGGCCCTAGTGGTCTCTTCCAACTCTACGATTCTATGATTCTATGATTCTATGATTCTATGATTCTATGACAAGCTACTGGGAAATGTAAGGAGGACAACATGCCCCCTCAATCCCTGCCTGTCATGGCTGACTGTCCAGGGAGGTGATGCTGTGAAGGTACTATTACTATCCATAATCAATGCATCCTTTAGGGAGGGTAAATTCCCAGACCAACTAAAACAAGCAGTGGTCAAACAGCTTTTGAAAAAACGCTCCCTAGTAAGAAATAATTACAGACCAGTCTCTTTATTACCATTCCTGGGCAAGGTGATTGAGAGGGTGGTTGCCCTTCAAAACTCCAAGTTGTCTTGGAAGAAGCCGATTATCTAGACCCATTTCAAACTGGCTTCACGGTGGGATACGGAGTTGAGATGGCCATGGTTGCTTTAGTTGATGATCTTCGTCTGGGTACAGACAGGGGAAGTGTGACCCTGTTGGTGCTCTTGGATATCTCAGCGGCCTTTGATACCATTGACCATGGTATCCTTCTGGAACATCTGAGAGAGTTAGGTATTGGGGGCACTGCGCTTCAGTGGCTCCGGTCCTACCTCTCGGGCAGATTCCAGATGGTGGTGCTGGGGGACAGCTGCTCTCGTAAGAGAGAGCTGACATCTGGCGTCCCTCAGGGCGCCATCCTGTCCCCCATGGTTTTAACATTTACATGAAGCCTCTGGGAAAGATCATCCGGAGATGACACAGTATGGTGATAACACCCAAATATACTTCTCTATGTCTCCGACTTTTGCAGTGACTAAAAACGGCAACTCTCCTCTGGTTGTCTGCCTTGAGTCAGTAATGGGCTGGATGAGGGAAAACAAACTCAAGTTGAATCCAGAGAAAACGGAGGTACTGGCAATAGGTTCCTCAAGCCCAGGGATGGAGATTTGTCAACCAATCCTGGACGGGGTCACACTCCCCCTAAAGGACAAAGTTCACAGTTTGGGAGTACTTCTGGATCGGTCTCTCCAGCTGACATCTCAAGTGGATGTGAAGGCCAGAAGTGCTTGGTACCAACTTCGGTTAATACGCCAACTGTGCCCTTACCTGGACAAAAGGGACCTGGAAGCAGTAGTACTTGCACTGGTAATCTCTCATCTTGATTTCTGTAATGTGCTCTACATGGGGCTACCCTTGTACCAAGTTCAGAAGCTTCAATTGGTCCAAAATGTGGCTGCCAGGTTGGTCACTGGTTCATCCAGGTTTGACCACATAACACCTATTTTAAAATCTCTTCACTGGCTCCCAATCAGCTTCCAGGCACAATACAAGGTGTTGCTTATCACCTTTATTTTTTATTTTTATTTTTTAATGATCTTTATTGAATTTTAAGATATAAAATAGAAGAAAAACAGTATATTTTCACACGTATAATCGTTATAGTCTCATTCCCTTTATTCTTCTCCCCCCTCCTCCCTCCCCCCTTATTATTCATGATGTTGCTGAACTCTTAGCTATTCTTATGAATTCCCCATGTAGTCGCTCAAATATCTCTTTACCTCATATTAATCCTTACTCTATTGCTTAGTTACTAAAACTGTATATCTTCTTCATCCTCTTCTATCTTACGCCACCAAACCAAGTCTTATCCCCTCACCCTTCATCTATTAGTTACTGTATTAACTATTTACCCATTATTATCTATCTATTTCACTTAATCATTTTTCCCCCTTTTGTCTGAATGATATATTTGCAGCATTCTTTTCCATGCATCATTTTCTTCTTCGTCTTTCCCATTTAAGGCTAATGTTAATTTATCCATTTCCCACATATCTAAACTCTTTTCCAACCACATCTCTACATCGGGTATGTCTCTGCTTTTCCACTGCTTTCCTAGTACTATTCTTGCTGTTGTAACCAAATAAAGTATTGTCTTCTTTTCTTTCCTTAACTCTTTACTTTCGATTATATTCAGCAGGCACATTTCTGGGAGTAATGGGAATTCTTTTTGGGTTATTTTCATTGTCATCTCATGTATTTTAATCCAAAATTTTTTTACTATTGGACATGTCCACCACATATGGTAAAAACTCCCTATACCTTTTCCACATTTCCAGCACAGCACTGTATCCTTTTTATATATCTTTGCTAATCTACTTGGGGTGAGATACCATCTATGTAGCATTTTGTAAAAATTCTCCTTAATATCTACACACAATGTAAACTTCAGATCCTTCCCCCACGCTTTTCCCCAACTTTCTAATTGAATACTATGACCTATATTTTGTGCCCATTTTATCATACCTTGTTTTATACAATTCTGCTCTAGTTCCAACTTTAAGAAGGTCTTGTAGAATTTAGCTATCTTTTTTCCTTTCCCATCTTCCAGTATAATGTCCAATTCTGTTTTTTTTTCCGTTATGCCATATTGATTCATATCTATTCGATATCTTTCCTTTAGTTGGTAGTTAAGAAACCACGATATATTATATCCCTCCAAATTTAACATTTCCCTTGTTTTCATAGCTTTTTTTGCTTCCTTCCCTTTCAACAAGTCTTTATATCTTAGCCAAGCTTTACCCTCTATTTTACCTCTTTGTAAAAGTGCTTCATGAGGCGAGACCCAATCCGGAAGTTGCCTATATATTTTCTCTTTATATATTTCCCAAACTCTCCATAGTGCTCTTCTTATAATATGATCTTTGAATTCTTTATTTAGTTCTATCTTTCCTAACCACATATAACCGTGCCATCCATATCTTAAATTAAATCCTTCCAAGTTTAATGTTCTTTCCTCTTTTAGTTCTATCCATGCCCTTATCCAATCCATACAACAAGCGTAAAAGTATATTTTAAAGTCTGGTAGTCCTAATCCTCCTCTTTCTTTAGCGTCCGTTAATGTTTGCCACTTGATTCTGGCTTTCCTCCCTGCCCAAATGAATTTCCTTAAATCCTTTTCCCACTCATTAAATATTTTATTGTTAACTATAATTGGTAAATTTTGGAATAAAAACAACACTTTGGGTAGTACACACATCTTAACAATTGCTATTCGTCCTAATAGAGATAATTGTAATTTTGACCATTTTTCCAAGTTCTTCTTTATTTCCTGCCAATTTGTTCTGTAATTATTATCGAATAGTTCATTATTTTTTTTTGTAATCTGAATTCCCAAATATCTAACCTTTTTTTGTATTTGTATCCCTGCTTTTTCCTGTAGCTCCTTTTGTTTGCTTTCCTTGATATTAAATGCCATTATTGCTGATTTCCCCTTATTAATTTTAAATCCTGCTAGATTACCAAATTCATTTATTATCTCCAATATTTTACTAATATTTACAATTGGGTCTTCTACTATTACCATTACATCGTCTGCAAACGCTCGAATTTTTATTTCTTCTCCCTTAATCCTGATCCCTTGTATCTTTTTTTCCTGTCTTATCTTGTTGCATAGTATTTCCAAACACATTATAAATAAAAGAGGGGAAAGTGGACATCCTTGTCTAGTACCTTTACTTATTGAAAATTCCTTAGTTTTAACATTGTTTATTATGAGTTTCGCTTTTTGTTCTTTATATATCTCTTCTATCCATGACTGCAAGTTATTTCCAAAATCTAATTTTTTAAATATTTTTGTTAGGAATGTCCAATTCAAATTATCAAAGGCTTTTTCTGCATCTATGAATATCATTGCTGCTTCCCTATCTGGTTTTTTTTCATAATATTCTATCAAATTTAATATTATCCTAATATTTTGTTTTGCTTGTCTGTTTGGTAAGAAACCGCATTGATCCTCTTTTATCCAATCACTCAAGATTTTTTTTAATTCTTTCTGCCAATATATTTGTAAATATTTTATAATCTACATTAAGAAGTGATATTGGTCTGTAGTTCTGGGTATATCTTTGGTCCTTATCTTCTTTGAGAATTAGAGTTATATTTGCCTCTTTCCACGAATTAGGCACTCCCTCTACCAAGATTTTATTAAACACTCTTTCCATTGGTCCTATCAATTCCTCTTCAAAAGTCTGATAGTATTCTAGGGTGAACCCGTCAGGTCCGGGTGCGTTGCCCTTTTTCCCCTTTTTTATCGCTTCACTAATCTCTTTTTTTGTAATCTCTCGATTTATACTTTGCTTTAGCCCTTCTTCTATTTCTATCCTCTCTATTTTCTCTATATAATTTTCTAATTTTCTAAGTTTGCCTTGACCACCTTCCTTTTCCTCATATAATTCTTTATAATATGCAAAGAATATGTCTCTTATTTCCTTTTGTTCCGTAGTAACCCCCTTATCCCCAAAGATTTCCTGTATTTGCCTTGCTTCTTTCATTTTTTTTTAACTTTATAGGCTAAAAATTTACCTGCTTTATTACCATGTTCGAATTGCCTTTTTTTTTATAAATTTCATTTTTTTGCTCACCTCCTCTGTCATATTAACCTCTAATTGTTTCTTAAGGATTTTCATCATTTTCCTCAATTTCATATTTTTTGGTTCCTCTATCATCTTTTTTTCTAAACTCTGTATTTCCTCCAATATTTTCTGGACCTCTTTTCTATGTGTTTTGTTTCTCTCACTCTTCCTCTTTATCAACATTCCTCTAATTACTGCCTTATGTGTATCCCATATGGTTTTCATACTGGTATCTTTTTCAGTATTTTCTAAAAAGAAATATTTTATTTGCTCTTTTAATTTTTTTATAAATTCTTTGTTTCCCAGCAATGTATTATCCAATCTCCAATTGTATTCTTTTTCTCTTTGTTCTAATTCTAACCAAATTTGATTATGGTCTGAGTTTTTATTTATTTTTATCTTGGCCTCTTTCACTTCTTTCATCATCTCAGTTGATATTAGGAACATGTCTATTCTTGAGGCAGAGCTGTGCGGAACTGAGAAAAAGGTATGGTCTTTTAATTCTTTATTTTTAATTCTCCAAGGATCCGATAAGGATAATAAATCTAGCATATCAAAGAATTTTTCTGGCAATTTCCCTTGATTCTCTGTTATCTTTTTATTTGATACTCTATCTAATTTTGGATTTATGACTCCGTTCCAGTCCCCCATAAATATATGGTACTCATATTTTAAATTTGCTATTTTCTTTAATAGATTTCTATAAAATTTTGTTTTGTTTCCCGTTGGTCCATAAATCCCCACTATCAGTGTTTGTTTCCCATTCACCATTACTTCTATCCCTATATATCTACCCTCCTCATCGTTTATCACCTCTTTTACCGGGATCTTTTTTTAAATGTATATTGCTACACCATTTTTCTTCCTTGTGCCTGCTGATATAATCACTTCCCCCAATTTTGGATTTCTTAGATATTTTTCATCTTTTTTCTTTATCCTCGTCTCTTGAATGCTGCAAATATCCCATTTCTGTTTTTCCAATTCATGAAATATCTTTTTTCTTTTATATAGCCAGAGTTCATTCCTTTTATGTTCCATGAAAGGAACTTCATTTTTATTGCTGTTTAATTTTCTTCTTAATATTCTTATTTTCCTCTTCTTCTTCTTCTTCTTCTTCTTCTACTTCTTCCTCTTCTCTCTCTTTATTATTATTTTTTAATCCTTTACTTCTTGCCACTCCTTCTTTTCTTCAATTGTGACCTCTGCATTTTCTCCCAAGATCCTCAGCTCCTCTTCCCATTCCAGGTCTATTCCTCCTGTTGCTCCTGTAACTTCTATCGAGAACTCTTCTTGTTCTTCTCCATCTTTCTCTCCATCTTCCCTTTTTTTCCTCTCTTTCCTTTTCTTTCTCTTCATTTTCCTTTTGTCTTTGAACCTGGTCTTGTTCTTTTCTTCTCCTTTCACCTTCTGAGTCCTTATCCATTTTCTCTTCTTCCTTGAACCATTTATTATAAAAAATCTTTGCTTTTTCGACTGTGTCTATTTTATAATATCTCTGTTTCCATGTAAAGGAAATTCCTTCTAGCGGCTCCCACTTGTATCTTACGTTCTTTATTTGGAGCATTCTTGTCAAGTTTGCGTAGTCCCTTCTCCTCCTCAACACGTCACCGGGGATGTCTTTAAAAATTTGAATTTCATTTCCGTCTACCGTAATTTTCTTTTTATAGCTTTCTTGAATTATTCTATCTTTCACTCTCTCTCTCGTAAAATAAATCACAATGTCACGTGGCAAATTCCTGTTTTTGGCTGCAACTGAGTTTATCCTGAAGATTTTGTCCACGTCCAGATCTAACAGTTCTGGCTGGCATTCTATCAAGTTCGCTAATACTGGGACTACTTTATCATATAAGTTCTTGTTATATTTCTCCTTTAGGCCTCTTATTTTAAGGCATTTTCTTCTGTCTTTCATCTCTTTTATTTTAGTTTGGTCTTTTTCCTGCATTTGTGTCATAGTCAGTTCCTGCGTTACTCTTTCCAACTCCTCAGTTTTCATTTCCAACTTACTCACTTTCTTCTTGATTCCTTTCATGTCCTCTGATAGTTCCGTCATTGTATTTTTGAGGTCTTCCATATCTTTTTTGAAGTCCGCTCTTAATTCATCCCTGGAATCTTTAATTTCTTGCCTTATTCTTGTCTCCATTTTCTGTATCGCCTCTAATATCTTCTAGTTGGTATCTACAGTTTTAAGTTCTACAGAGGGTCTTCTTGGCAGCATCTGCCTTGCTTCCCCCCCTTGCATCATCTTTTTCTCCTTTTCCTGTCCTCTAGTCATCATTTTTGAATTCTTTCTTTCTTTCTTTTTTCCCCTTTTCAGTGGCCCGTTGTTATACCTCCTCACCACTGTGTGTCGCTATATTTCATATATCAACTTCCCTTCTCGCTCAGTTTCTTATTTCTATTTCCTAGTGTAGTTATACCTCCTGGCCGCTAGATGTCGTTTCCTTTTCTCCTTCTATTGACTCTCAAATAGGACCTTCTTGTACTCGCTCTTCTCCTTGTTGTAAGTCACTTCCTGTTCCTGTCTCTTCACTTCCTTTCCTTACACGTGGTGTGTGGCCTTGAAAACGCCAAGCAGTGAGTTTTAACCTTGCTTCTCTCTTCCAAGTTTGCAATCCCCTCTTCTTTTCCTATTTCGCTGTCGTCTTTTTCTCCTCCTGGTCCGCTGTCGTCTTCTTCTCCTCCTGGTCCGCTGTCGTCGTCTTCTCCTCCTGGTCCGCTGTCGTCTTCTTCTCCTCCTGGTCCGCTGTCGTCTTCTTCTCCTCCTGGTCCGCTGTCGTCTTCTTCTCCTCCTGGTCTGCTGTCGTCTTTTTCTCTTCCTGGTCCTCTATCCTCCTCTTCTCCTCCCAATCCAGATCCTTCTCTCTCTCCTTCACTTTACCTTCTTGCTGCCCCCTCCGTCTCCTTTCCTTTCCTCTCCTTCACTCCAAACTGGTGGCTGGGTTGCTTCTCTCTCTCGGTTTGTAAAGCCCCCTTCCAGCGTTTTATTTCTCTCCTTTTGATGTTTACAGTCTTAGATTACTTTGCCAGATCCAATTTCGTCCTCTCTACTTCTGGTAAAGTATCTTTGATGAAGATCTTAATCCATAACAGCAGCTTCTTTCCTCTCCTCTCTTCCTTCCCTCCCCCTAAAATCCGGGCCGGCAGGGCTTGCTTGCGCCCTGCTTATAGTTGCGGTTAGCCCTCGTCCTCCTTCTTCGTCACCGATCCCCCACAAGAAGCCACTTATGTGGCTCCTTTCGCGAAATCTGATGAATCCTGGAGGACCCCGTGGGCCCGCCCGAGTCCCCTTTACCGGGGGGAATGATTTTCCCCAGCAAAAATGCTATAAGCGGTGCTGCTCTCTCGCCTCCTACCGCGAGTTGCAGCTCTCACTCCACCATCTTTCCCGGAAGTCCCACAAGGTGTTGCTTATCACCTTTAAAGCCCTATATGGCTTGGGCCTGGGTTACTTGCGGGAACGCCTCTCCTTACACAATCCGCCCTGCACTCTTAGAATAACAGGGAAGAATGTATTAGAACATGTTCCAACTAAACTCATATCGACTTCTCAAAGAGCTTTTACAGCAGCTGCTCAAAAATTATGGAATGACTTCTTGGAAGAAATCCGTCTTATTACCTCCTTAGATTCTTTCAAGAGGGCACTTAAGACGGATCTCTTCTGGTGAGCTTATCCACCCGACCTGTTGTAATATCATCATTATATCACTGGACAAATTGTTGCATTACCACTCAATGGACTTAGTTCTATATTAACTGTATTTTATCAATGTATTTAAATGTATTTTAAATGTATTTTATTCTGATGTATTTTTAAACTGGTTGGAATCCCACCTTGATCCATTCGAGAGAGGCGGGAAAATATAAATAAACCATTATTATTATTATTATTATTATTATTATTATTATTATTTCAGATCATCTCCAGGTGGGAGACAAGGCTACTCATTTCCAGTTTTGATGGAAATTTTCTCCATGCCAGGAAGAAAGGGCTATGTGCTATCAAACCAAGAGATTGTTTGCAAGGATTAATTGATTTGTTGCTGCAACCTCCAAAGTCTCTTGTGAGGTGGGAGGGCTATGTATTAACTTATTTAGTTTCTTCTGTCCCTCCCAGACATTGTGGTGCCAGGGATCACCCCTGCTCTGCTCTCCACCCTTTTGGCTAGATGCAAATATTTCTGGCTAGATTAAATGTTTCTTAAATAATCTCCCTAAGTAAGTGAGAAGGAATAATCCCTTTCACCTTCTTTCACCATTAATCTTTAATTAAGCTTTCTTTTCAAACAGTAAAATGTTCTCTTTCTTGATCAGTGTGTGTGTGTTTCAGTATGTTTCAGCTGTAAGCAATTGGGGGTGAGTGCTTACTGCATAATGCCTAACAACTTAATCAGGAACCATCTCTAGGTCTCACCTTTTGGCCCGGAAACCTCTGAGCCTGGCATAATACTGAACTGGCAACCCTACTTGCTAATGTGGTTACAGTAGATAACAAGATTCTAGGATAGGGTAGATGAGACTATATAAGGCTAAGACTGTGACAGCAAGTAGAGCCCAGATGCCAGTGTGTGTGCACAGGGATGATGTTAGAGTGAAGGAAAAGTCAGATAGGCCAGTTGTGTTGGGCAAGAAACATGGGCTAAGCTGCCATCCATTTTTATGTCCACATTTCCATATACTTTCTCATCACATGGTGGGTATCTCAATAATAATAACAGATATGCCTCAAAAATATTATCCCTTGGAGTCTTTCTTGCTTGAATGAAAAATGGTAAAGCTTATTCCGGGCTGGAAGTGGATAAACCATTCCTTTATGACATGGAGACACAGGTTTTTAAGTAGTATAGCATCACAATTACAGAACTGTTCTGTTTGTAACTTTTAAAGAAATTAACCCACACTGCTTTCAGTGATTATTATGATGATGACAAGGACAAGAAAAACAACAATAATGGTAATTTGATTGTATTTAGGATTACTACAATTGCTTCACTTAGTTGTCCTGCTGTGCCATCCTATGTATGTCTAATCAGAAATAAGACCCATTAAGTTCAAAAAGAGCAGCACTTGTTTTAGCTTTATCAGTGAGGTGTAACAAGAAGTAAGCAGGCTATTAAAAGATGTGTGTGCTCCTCTTACATAATGTGAAGAGTTAACAAATGTAATTGAACTGAGAATTGGTTTATCTGGGCCCAGGATTATTCAACCAGTCACATAAAACTCTTTCCCAAAAACCAAACAGTGTCTTCCTGTCTCATCCTGTGGCTTTTGGATGCCTCTTCAAGTGAAAGTGTGCAAAAGTCAGGTTCTCAAAGGGTGAAAAGGTCAGGATCATAAACAGCATCATATTGTTTCTAGACAACATTTCTATCCAGTCAGCAATAAATAGAGAATCAGCATAGGGCACTTGTTTTATATTGGATTGTGATTCTAGAGACCATAATTCAAATCCCTACTTGGTCATGGAAACCCACTGGGTCATACTTTCTCATCCTCAGAGGAAGGCAAGGGCAACCCCTCTCTCAACAAATTTTGCCAAGAAAACCTTGTGAAAGGTTTACCTTAGGGTCACTATAAGTTGGAAATGACTTGGAGGCACACAGCAATAAGAAGAAGTAATAATTTGCTGATGATATTGAAAGCTTGTTTATAAGCCAGGAGTTTGATTTGATTTGGGGTTTTAAAAATGCTGATAATCTTTCAAAAGTTTTCCTCACATTCTAAGCTTTGATTTCTCTGAAATCCTCCACTATGTTTTCTCATTAGAGATAAAAGGTTTCTGAACATCTTCTTGGAGCAGAATCCTTTTGAAGAAGTGATATTTCTTGCATGTATGTATTCTGAAGCTGAGAATGTCCAAGAAAGATGTAAGAGGAATAGTAAAAAGATTTAAGAAAAACCTGTTCTATATGTCTACAAATTGAACACATACATTTCTAGCTCATTTTCTTTTAAAGGAATATCATACATCTTTCTTTCTTTTTTCTTTTTTTTAAGGAAAATAAAGTATCACATTTAGGTAACTAGAAAATGTTATTTTTATGTACATGAAGATCACCTTCATCCTCCACAGTCCAAGGGTTGTTTATTTGTGCCAATCAACATAAAGATCAAGTGTGCTAGCTGAAGAATCACATATACTAGGACTGCTACGTTAGCAATTTCTGTACCTGAGACAGGAGTGTCAGAATCATCCATGTGATAGCATTTTTCAATTTCTATGTTTCACTGGATAGTGAAGAAAGGTGACCGGGGGGGGGGGGAATCAACTTATTTCAAATTTGATGCTGGAGGACAGTTCTAGGGATACCCATGGACCACCAAAAAGACTAAGGAATGGGTCGTAAATCAAATCATGTCTACACTCTCATTGAAAGTGAAGATGACTAAATTTAGGCTGTCATACTTTGGACATATGGATTACATGACTCACTGGAGAAAATGATAATGTTTAGTAAATTGGAAAGTAGCAGGAAAAGAGGAAGATTGTGGTTCCTCCTGCCTGCATGGGCCAAATAAAATGTCTTCCTCCCAACCTCTTGGTGGGATGCATGATGCATGGTCCATGTCTGGATGATGCATGGTCCAAACTCTGGTTTGGATGCAAACAGTCTGGATGATGGCCAGCCACTTCGGCACTGAAGCTGGGGTATACCACCTTTAGTTGTGGATTTTCTCAGAAGATCTGAACCACTTTGTTGCAATGCCAGGCAGCTGATTGCACATATGTCCTGCTGTGCTTTCCATCACTGTTGCTGCCATAGCAATTCACTCACTTTAAGGTCAGACCAAGGTACTCTTTCATGTGGTTGACACTGGACACCTTATTGTAACTTTAGGGCAAGAACTTGCCATGTCAGCAGTGATGCCAGGCAGGACAGTGGGACATGAATATGAACAGCCACCTGGTGTCACGATGGAGGGTAACAGGGGACATCAGGGCATCTCTGGGGCCAGAATGGTCTGGGCTGTCTTCAGAATATTCTGGATCATGCAACCACCACCTGTGTTACAGGTGCATTGATTAAATCAAGAAAGCCATGTACCTGAGTTTGCAAGACCAGAGCAGAGCTGTTGATGACTGGAGCTCATGGAGATGTCTCAATCATTGGATTGTCATTTGAAGTTGGCTTGAAGGTAAACAGCAGTAACAAGAAATACTGCTAAAACTGTTTTTTCAAACAGTTTGAAATACCCAGTAGGGAGTGTTTTTGTCCTTGAAATATAGATTCCAAGTTTTCATAAATATTTCTGTGGGATAACCTGCTTGAAAGATCACCCCTTGTTTCTGAATAAATGTATTTTCCCCATACACATTTGTCTGAAAGAGAATTATTTTCACTTCAATGGAAGTTATCTCCTTTGGGTTTAGATTTTACTCACTATGCTGTTGATGCCATTATGGGCATTCAAGTTGATTTTGACTTATAGGAACCACATGAAAGGGTTTTCTTGGCAATATTTATTCAAAGATGTTTTGCCACTTCTTTCCTCTAATGCTGTAAGACTTGACCAGGATTATCACTGATTTTAATAAATGTGTGGGATTCAAATCTTTGGGCCCATTCACACTACACACTTATACCACATCCCACTGCCATGATTCCATATTATGTAACTACTGTGATACATTTCAAAATAAATGACTTCCTATCTTCCCAAGATTTGGTCTCTTTGTCCTACTGCTCTTATGATTGTTCAAGTATTATATGACTGCCCCCAAGTGTGACAGATCGGAAATCCTTTGGAGCAGGCTTTTTGGGGCACAGAGGGGGTTGCAGTAAGGAGAGGAGATAACTCTTTCCTGTGCCAAAACTGTATTTAATATATGTGTCACATGTCTCTGAAAGCAGAGAGTTCTAGCTGGAGTTAAATCAGTCAGCCAAAGTCTACAAAAGCTTATGCTACCAACATTTCTTTCTCTCAGTTGGTCTCAAAGGTGCTACAAGATCTCTTTGCATATTGATCCAGGTTAACATAGTTATGACTTTGAGGTCAGCCAAAGTGTCAGTGATGAGCAAATTGCTCTTTGGGAAGCTAAAGTGGACTTTTTTTTTCTTTACAGGAGTATGTTTGCATTAACAATAGTCTGTTTACAGATCTTAAGTAATCAAAGATACAGTGTCATCTCTATTTTTCCTTTTCCACAGGAAACTGATCAGGAAGCAGTGCCCTGAAACAACTTTTTTAATGTGGAAATGTGGAGCAGTTCACAGAGAATAAGGAGGTGTAAGGAAACTAGTCTGTCATACAAAAAAGAAACTTCATTTTTTAAAATGCTGATAAGTGACAGCATTATGACAATGAAGGATACCTTTATGGTAGAGAGAAAAGCCCAGGGCAGAAAAGAACAGGGGTACAATTTGGCATGTCAAGAAGCTTCAGAACAGGATGATAACAACCTCAGGGAGACTAACACACACAGAGAAAACAGGAACATAGTTTTAACACAATTCACTAGGGTGTAGGTTGTTTAAAGAAGAGCATAGTTGTAAAGCCTCTGGAGATCAGAGAACAATTCTGATGCGGCAATGTCCTCCTGCTTCGATCTTATTCTGCTTGAGGAGTAAATTATTTCTCCCTATTTCATGGATCGGTTAATCCCTCTGGATTGTTGGATGTCTACTCTGACAAGACAAAACTAAGGTTTCTGTCACTCTCCATTTCTTCTTGCCCTCTCCCCAGTCATTTACTTGCAGTTTGGATTAGCAAATGGATGACCTCCACTTTTTCTCTTGATGGTTGGAGTCAAGTCTAAAATGGAGGAAGTAAAGACCTTCCTTTACTTTATAGCCTAGTAATGGCTGTGCCAAATTATCTTATTTTTTCTGTCTTAGACTTTTATGGCCTCTAATAGGGTAAAGTAGACTACTGAGTAACTTGACTGTACTCACTATTTCAATCTAAGGTAAGGTCTTTCCCAGTTTTGGCAGCTATAAATGTCAGATAAAAAAGAATTAAGTTTTATGCCAATTGTTCAGTTTGCTGGAAAACTACAACTGACTTTGAGGCTGGGTTAGCTGGGGGGGGGGATCCCCAACAGGATCCCTGAGAAAGCAGGCAATTAAATTCTCCCATTGCAGTCTGAGAACTGAGACCACCAAGTATGGAAAAATTGCTATGAAACATTGTGTTGACAACATTGACTCAACCTGGAGGCTATTTTACAGGGAAAGACAAAAAGCTCCTCAGTGGAGCAGAAAAGTGCATGAGTTTATTAGAGCTTGAAAAATAGCCTTTAAAAGGAAAATCCAGAAATCTTGCCAAAGTTCAAATTATCTGGAATGTCCACAATGTCAGTGATGTGTTCATTTTATTTTTAAAGTGTTGGCCATGATTATCTTAAGTGTGGTGTTATTATTGCTATTTAATTATTTATTAGTGGAGTGCTTCTTTTTGTAAGAAAATTAATATGGCATGTGTTTTTTTCATGTTGTTTCTTTCCTAAAATGAACACATTTTTCTATATTTTTGGTATATTTTTGTATGTATCTCTCCAGCTGAGTACAGACTGTTTGTATGCATATTTTTCAGCTGTACAATTTAGTTGGTTTCATATTCCATGCAGAATCATCAAGGGATGAAGAAACACAATGGTTCTATTAAGAAATATTAAACTAACAACTGGCCTATGTGAGTCACTCCTACTTTTGTCATAACTTTCCTCTTCTTATTCCTTCTATCTTTCTCTGGTTTTCTGGAAGCAGAGAAGAATTCCTGGATTCTTAAACTATAGGTTCTCATGATATCCCAGCTAGGAAACTTCATCTTACATACCACTGATCAGTTGTAATATGAAGAATATTCACAAAAATCCCCATTCTTCACAAGACAGGTTGCATTTCAATATGTTATGATGGATTGTCGAGAAATTGTTCACTGGTGTGGCAATTCTTGCCTTTGTTGTTGTTAGCTACCATTGAGTTGACCTTGATTCATGGCAACCCTGTAGATGAGACATCTCCAAGACCCCCTATCCTCCACTGTTCTGCTTAGGTCTTGTAGTTTCAGGCCTGTGGCCTCCTTAACTGAGTCTAGCCATATGGTGTACAGTCGTCATCTCATTCTACTGCCTTCTACCTTACCTAGTATTATTGTCTTTTCTAATGAGTCATGAGTCACATATATAAACATATATTTATAATGTATGCTTTAGTGAAATGCATACTGAAAATAAAAAAATAAGGTTTTGCAAGCTCTGCCAATTTTAAAAAACTATGGATGCATACGTTTGTGAAGATGCAATATACTTTGACTTCATGGTAGATTATAAAGTATTGATTGCACAGTGTGTTACATCAAACTGGGGGGAAGTGAGGGGGAATACATGTTTTAAATCCCAATATAATGCTTTCAGGGTATCCAAACTCCACACCTTTGAGTTGTATATGGTGGCAATCGTTGTAGGTTTCCCCTTATTGACTGATGCACTGTGCTTGTGAACTGGACAGTGTAATCTCTTTAAGATGTAATGGAAAGACAAGTGAATAAAATTTTGAAATTTAAAAATCTACCCATATTAAATAGGAAAGAAAATCTGTGTGCATACTTCTCACAAATGGGTACATAACAGTGGCACAGCCATGTTTAAGATATCTAGACAACCTGCACTTTTATTACTCTTCTCCTTTCACGAATGATGCAAATACATAAAGGAACCCAATAGCACCTTTCAGACTAACTGGAAAGAATTTTCTAGCATAAACTAGAAATGCATAGATGCGGACATGAAGTGGACATTTCTTCTTCCCAGTTATGCTCAAAAGGGCATGTCCACACAGGCTAATTAAATCAGCTTCTTCATGCCTTCACAGTGATCTGTTTATATGATACAGGGCCAAATCCCTGATTTGTGTGCAGACTGTCTTCACACCGAGAAGCCAGTTCTGCACCAAATCCACCCTCTCCCTTTCTTAAACAGATGTAAAAACAAAAACAAACAAACAAAAGCCCTCACCTTCTGCTCTGCATTTTACAGGAAAATCCAGAGTACTCCATAGTGATGCTGAGTGGTGGTCTACACATGCAAACTGCTGTGCTACCCAGTGCTGCCATCAAGGACGTAGCCGGGGGGGGGGTGGGGGGGTCGGAACCCCCCCTATCAGGCCCTGGGGGCATTCAAGCTCCTTCCTCCCCCCTCCCCTCCATTAAAACCACTGCGAGGGAACAGAGGAAAGACAAAACAAAAGTTCCTCTTTTCCCTCTCCGTGGCTTTAATGGAGGGGGGAGGGAGGAGGAAGAGAGGGAGGGGGAGAGAGACAGACACAGAGAGAGAGAGAGGGAGAGGGAGTCCCTATGACTCGCTTTCGTTTCCTTCAGAGTCCGGCTTCCACTCCTCCTCCTCCTCCCTTTCCTCCCTCAGGGAGAACTGAAGAAAAGAAAGAAAAGGTGACTTCTAACTTTTAGCTGTTATATCCATGTGCAATATAGTACAATAATAATAATAATAATCCCTTACCCAAAAAGCTGAGGATTAGCTGGATTTTGGATTTTGGAGTTTTTCAGATTTTGGTATATTTATATACAGTATTATGTCTAATGGGATATTATACTGGGAGATGGGATCCATGTATGTTTCATATGCATCTCATAGACATAGACTGAAGGTAATTTAATGCACAATATTTTTAAAATAATGTTGTGCTTCTGCATACTGAGCTTCAGCAAAACCCTGTGACCATTATTCCTTGTATAATTCAATAATTCAGTCATTGATCTAAACCTTCAGGATTCCCAAGTTTCCTTGAGTTGGGGGTCAGACCAGATGCTCTCAGGGTCAGTTTGGGGTTTTGGAAGTCCAGAGAAAGGAGACTCAGGCTCTACTCTGGACATTTCTCCTGAGAATGGACTCAGGTTTTCAAAAATAGTCATTTCTGGATTTTTGCAACAACAAAAAAGAGGAGGGTCTGTGATGCAAAAAGGCAAGAGGCTTCCTTCCAGCCTTGTTTTTTCTCTTTTTTAAAAGACAAATAGTATAAAATACAGTTAGCTGGCCCTTTTTCAGCATGTCAATGGGGATGCTTTGATGGAGAGTTCCTGCATGGCAGAATGGGGTTGGACTGGATGGCCCTTCGTGGGGTCTCTTCTAACTCTATGTTTTTATGATTAATTAATTAATATATGGAATCAATCTAAGATGATGAATCGTGGCTGTGGAGTCCTATGGCCCTGCTCCAGGCAATGCCAGACTGCAGGCCCCATCATCCAGCAGCACCACAGACTGATGGGAACTGCAGTTTAATAAGGCTGCACATTGCAGAAATAATCCAGTTCGACACTGCTTTAATGCTATGGAAAATCCTGCGATTTGTAGTATGTTGTGCCACCAGAGCTCTCTGACAAAGAAGGCTAAATGTCTCACAAAACTACAATATCCAGATATTGTTGTTGTTGTTATTTTCTTATATCCCGCCTTTCTCCCAATATACAGACTCAAGGTGGTGATTTTCCATAGCATTAATCTATAGTATATCTTTCTACAATGCAGATGGACACCTCTATTACATAATTTGTTGAGGATGCTTTGACTGGGAGTTCCTGCATGGCAGAATGGGGTTGGGCTGGATGGCCCTTCTTAGGGTCTCTTCCAACTCTATGATTCCATGATTCTGTAGCACTCTGAGCCTACTGCGATTTTAATAGTTTTTAAATGTATAAAGGTATAAAGTCTTATAATGCAAGCCATGCACCGATGGACTATTGCACTATAATTTTTTATTGATTGATTTTATACCCTGCCTTTCTCCCAAAATAGGATTCTCTTAAAGGGGTTTGTTTAATATAAAAAGAAAGGCTTGGAATTAAAAATTATGGTAGATAGATAGATAGATAGATAGATAGATAGGTAGGTAGGTCTTGGAATTAAAAGGTGTGTGTGTGTGTGTGTGTGTGTGTGTGTGTATCTCAAAATTAAAAATCCCTCTTGGAAGTGGGAATGAAATGTGTGGATGCAGCCTGGGTTCGTAACTCAGCTCAGATGTTGGAATACAAAGTGTCTCAAAGCATGAGCAGAGTGTGTCTGAGCATGAACAGAGTGGCTGCCGCTCATTGCTTGAGCAGCTGCACTTTGCTTTATCGAGCTGAATTTATCTGATGTAAACACCTTCAGAGGAAGGACTCAGTTTGCATCTGCACTGAAAAAATAATCCAGCTGGCCACTTTAACTGCCCTTGGCTCCATGTTGTGAAATGCTGGGATTTGTAGTTTGTTGTGGAACCTGACAGATGACTCAACAGGTCCTCAAAACTACAGATCCCAAGATTCCATAGCACGAAGCCATAACGGAAGTTAAAGTGGTGCCATCAAGGTGTCGCGGGTAAACGCTCGACCCTCTTTTTGTGTCTTGGGGGGGGGCTCTTAGCCTCTCAAAATGGTGGCACTTAGTCTTGACCCCCCCCTTCCCAAAATCCTGGCTACGTCCTTGCTGCCATCACTAGTGCCTCATTTCTGACCTCAGGGGGAATTAAGCTCATTGTTGCTGCTGCTGCTGCTGCTGTTGGCAGGCAACACAGTGGAACATGTGTGTATTTATTTTATTATTTATTTGTTTAATTTCTATTCCACTTTTCTTCCAGAAAGAGGCCCTAGGCAGCTCACAATATTAAAAACATTTTAAAAGTTTTTACAATAAAAATTTTAAAACAATTAAAATCATCTAGATAAAACGGTATAAAATTAACACAAAAACATATAAAAGTTAAAAACATAATGTAGACAGCCATCTGGCATCACTCCAGGGCAGCTCTGGAGGCAGAGTTCTCCAGGAGCCTGGAGGAGTATCTGACTGCTATAGATATGCCAAGGGGGGCTACTGGATCCTTTTGTATCTTTTTATTCTAAAGCAAAGACTAATGAACCTCTCTCTTTGAATTTCATCAGTGTTGTTAGCTAACAATATATACCTTTGCCCTGTTCAAGTGCCATGGAGAAGATCCATTCCCCCCAAATAGTGATGGATGCATGTGTATGCATGAACACATACATTATATCTGCATGAAATCCAATCTATGAGCTAGACTGTAGCTGAGAGGATGTAGTGCATGACATTTGCAATTTTGTAAAAGAGAAGTCTTGTTATGTATACATAGGCATAACTAAGCTGATCAGCAAAAAAAATTGATTTTTTAAAAATATAATGCAATTATTGAAAATTTTTAGACCGACTAGGTTGAAGATGATGGTGAGGAGGCCCCTAAATCTATTTATATAGCACAAAATAGTTACACAAAGCACAGGTGGGGGGGGGAGTACCTACAGCAAGTATAACACCATCTCCACTGGTTTGTAGTTTGGAGTGAAGGAAGACCTAAGCGTAGTGAATTACAGCAGAACAAATTTTGGAAGTGCGCAGGAAATGATGGGTGAAATTGAATGAGCTTGAGTAATGGAGAGAAATTTAAAGTGTTCCAAGATAAATTTCTGTATGTCCAATGATTATGCATGCCATCTACCAAGAAACAGAGGAAAGTGAAAGAGAAAACCAATGAAGATGAACAGGGAAGTGGAAAAATAACTACAGGCAAGAAAGATGAGCGGTATAGTATGCAAGTGACTGATCTATGAGGAAGTATATACACAATTAAGATCCCTAAGTTACTTCAAAATAAATAAGAAATCAAAACAAGCAGTAACTGTAGCTGCAATCCTTTGCTCAGTTAGGCATGTTAAAAATCATTGAGCACAATCTAGTTAAAGATAAGCACTTTTAAGTTCCATTGAGTTCATTTTGCAGTTGGAGCAAGTCCAGTTGCAAATAATATGATTTACATTACACATGGCTCACTTAAAATCTATTAGTTTCATTAAATCTGCTTTAAAATCTGTTCGTAAAACACTACACTGTTACAGCTATTTGACAGCATATGGTTCCATGTTACAGAATCCTGGGATGTGTAGTTTAGTGAGAATTCTCTGTGGAGGGGTCTAGTGTTATGGTTTTTAGTATTTGATATTTCATGTAGGGAAATTTGATGTATAGATGAGTCCTAGGGACTATTATATACTGTAAAACATTATAAATATTGGTCTGTTGTATAATTTTTTTTAAAAAAATGTGGTTTGATGTGTTTTACTATTTTAATTCTCCAATTGTGTGTGTTGATGCAATCAGCCATTTTCTTCACAATATCCATAGTGCAGGTATGTATCCTTAGGTTTGCCATACTCAAGATCAATTACTTTTCCAAGATCTCATGAAAAAAAATTAGTAACAGAGTAGAAAACCACTTCTTCAGAAAGGAAAAAGTCAAAACATGTACTAAACTGACATTTTATCACCTAATTAAAGTAATTCAAAATTAGTAAGAAATGGAGTCAATCTTGCTATTTCAACTTTACTTGAATGTGAAACTTTCTAGCATGGAAGAAGAAAAAATAGGAAAAGGCAGGTTAAAAGCATGAAAGCACAATTTTATAAAGGCAGTTATATAATGTTGTAATTGAATAAATAATGTTTACAATTCCTACAGTCTTTTATTCCAAGAGCTCCATAATTAGCTTTGTTTTATTGTGCTTTTTATTTGAGATCCAGATATCTATAATGTAGACTTTACAGGCCAGTTAGCTAGAACTCTACCACACTATTTCAAGGTTTATGACATCTCTATGGCACCAATTGCTAAGAATTTCTTTTTAAGTCTATGGATGATTTATTTGTTTGTCTTTTAATTTTATTGTTATTATCAGGGAAGCAAAAAATGTGGGAGATGAGAATCGTCCTTTCAGATTTAAAGAAACCAGCCACATTTTTCTTCAGCTCAATCCAATGGCTGTTTTATTTAAGACTAGTTTTATATTTCTGTGGTGCCTGTTTGTTTTGACTGATTTCAACCATCAGGTTGGTATGCAACCCATAATCAGCTCCTCCAAGATGTGATACAATATCCTTTTTCTTATTACTCTGTGGCTGCTTATCACAAAATTGCCTGTCTAGACATCATAACATTCTTCTTGGATCTGAGTACAAAAATAAAAAAAATTTGAATCTCCAGTTAGCGTGTGGTTAGCTGACATTTCCCCCTTGAATTTTAATTAAAAGGAAAGTTGTGTATGTGTGTCAAAATGAGAATCTGTTTAGAAGCAGCTTTCCAAATACAGAGGATTTTTTTTAAAAGTATTGAATTATTGACAAAAATCTAGAACTAGGTTCATATGCATATGTACATGAACAGCGTTATGAATGATAGGGCCATTAAAAAAAGGTTTCACACAAATCTTTCCAATGAAGTTGTTTTGTTTATTAAAATGTATTTAGTTCTTACATTTATTAAAAGCTTCATGGTCTTCATACAGCCTAAAAGATATAATATATGTGCTAATATATACCTTATATTCCACAAGAAAAAGATTTTCATTTGGCAACATATTTACAGAAAGTAAAGTCCCAGAGGCCTTCTCTATGACATCATTCTCTCTCCTTCTGATGTTTGAGGATGTGTGTGTGTGTGTGTGTGTGTGTGTGTGTGTTGTGTGCCTTCAAGTTATTTTCAATGTATGGTAACCCTAAGGCCAACCTATCATGGGGTTTTCTTGGCAAGATTTGTTCAGAGGAGGCATGCCATTGCCTTCCCTTGAGGCTGAGAGAATGTTACTTGCCCAAGGTCACCCAGTGAGTTTCGTGACTGAGCTGGGGATCTCCTCTCAATGTTTATGTAGCCAAACTGTTACATCAGGTGTTTTTGAAGAAATTTGTAGAAGTATGCAAAACTTGGTTTTAAAAAATACCTAAGAGTGGAACCTCAGGCATTAAATAAGCACAGTGGCAAGTCACAAGTTGTTATCATCTTTTAAAATGTATTTCTAATTGTGCAAAAAATCATATATTTTTTTAAAAAAAGGAAACGAGAAGGAAAAATATCACTGAAACAGTTCAAAGATGAAAATAAAACAAACTAACACAGAATTCAGTGAAAAATGATCATATGTCTGAATAACTATAAATGATCAAAAGTTTGTATTGTCTTTATTTCTTTGGCTAATAGATGTTATGTACAGTAGGCCCTTTCCATCCAAATGGGTTTGGTTCTGTCTTCCTCCCCAATAAATGGGGGGAAACATGGGAGCTCAAGCTTTACTAGTCAATGGGTGGTGACATGCATGTGTCAATGCCACTATTGACTAATATGGGGCAGGGTGATGGAGAGTAAATCTGTTGATACAGAGGGGACACTGTATTTATTTTTTCAGTGTTGCAATTTGAGCTTGTTAGTCACCCAAATGAGAGATAACGATAGACAGAATTCAGTAAGGCAGTTAAGAATGCATAATCACCTTAGTTATAATACAGTTACATTGTGTCCCCCACGCCCATTGATAGCTTCTAGGATCCATAAAGAGATCCTTATATAAAATGTTGCCTAGTGGCCTACAGCTCTTTGGCTGTTTTTTCAGGTTTCAGCATGTCTTCTTTGTTGAACTGTCCTACTTTATTTATCTTCCCCTTTCAGGTTAAAGAGCCAGTTCCAACTATTCAGAATATTTATCATCCTTAGAGTGATATAAAAGACATTTGGTATGTTACTTCATCATTGGGTTGGGTTGTTTGGATATGACATAGGCTTAGGTTATATAGGCAGGACCTTAAAGTCCAATAAAACTGACAACTCATATGAAAATCATTCTGTCTGTGTACCTGTTTCATAGGGAGTAAATTTGATTTTGAAGAATGAAGTGCCCTGTGCTTTTGCTTTAGGCTTAGTCGGCATCAGAAGAATGATGCTTAGAATAGCCACTGTTGCCTTTTATGACAAAATCTAATTATTTCAATTGCACCTTTTCACCTGTTGTTCAAATCATAAGGCAAGTGTCAAAATAATAGAAAAGAAAGCTTCATTTTCTGTGTAGTGTATCTCCAAGTCCCTTTACACAAACATTGTACTGAGTTCTCCAAAATGACAGACTCATTTGCCCAAACACTAATGTCACTGGGTATCCATTATCTCTCCCTCTCCACATTCAAAGTGGATGGAAATTTATAGAAGGGTGTTTAGAATTCTCTGCAGAGCCCTAGTGCCTCACAAGACTACAACCCCCATGATCCTGTAGAATGTTGTCATGGCAGTTAAAATGGGATCATAATGCTATAACTGAATATTACTCAGAAACCTCTAGTATAGAAGATCTCTCTTTAGGTGATCAACCAAGCATCAAGCCAAAGCATATGTACTGTCAGTCTACAGCTGAGCCTTTGTATAAATACCTAAGGAAACACATAAAATGAGCTTGATGCAGATGTATAACTGGTGGGGGAGTACAAAATTTCACTTCTTAATGTGATGTTACCTTTCCTCTGTCCTTTTGTTTTGTTTTGTTTTACTTTGTTTTTTTCAAAAAAGATCCTGGTCCTTTTAGTTACAATCAGTCAAGCAGGTCTAAATTTCTGGTCAACAAAAACAGCAGTGGTTTATCCACACTTTACAATTAGTTCAACAGCCAAGGCTCTGTCCCATACAAAACTGGGATTTGTACTTAGAATTGTTTAGTGCCCTCACCTGAACTACATTATTAAGTATCTCTGATAGATAAGTCTAGGTACTTTACAAAATTACAAACCCTAGGACTCCATAAGATGGAGCCAAGGCAATCAGAGTAGTATCAAAGTATTAGAATTGTTTTGTATGCTAACTGATGTTTATCCTGTTATTTTTCATATATCAACTCTTTGGCTTTACTTCCTGTCTTTCTCCATCTAACATTGAGAGGGTAGCCACATCACAATCCCATTTTAGGCTCAGATAACATGTCACTACACTCATGACTATTTAATGATGCAGCATTGTACACTGCATGCTAATCTGGCTGGAATCAATGTGCCCATTTAGTAAAAGTAGTTAAAAGTACACGCAGATTTGTGAAGAAGGTTTTTTGATTAGCAAACCACATTCAAGAATTTTCAGCACACAGTATGCTGACATCTCCAAGCAGCAGGTAATTTAATTCCTACAGATGCTATTGATCCTTACTGGCAACCAGAAGCTATATGCAGATCAATGTTAATTTTATTAGTCTGTTGATATTGCTGACAAAATGAAAAGCTGGAGTCTTATAAGCAAGAAAGATATTCACTGTAGCTAAAATAGGCATGTGTAGCATGTGCCATAAATGAAAAAGGAAATGAACCTTTTTCATACAGCATGGTTTGGGAAATACTTTTATAGATTACAGTTCCCATACTTCTGATTCTAGGAGTAGAAGCTGGATTTTTAGCTAATAATGCATCACAGAGGCACCCTTTTTGAAGAGACACAACTCAGTTTATCTGGGAATATATAAACAGTCCAAATTGAGGAAATATTCATAGCATCCAAATCCATTTTATTTTGATAGCCTGACCATTCATAAAGTTCATTATTCTTGTGTATTTGACAGTTTCTGACATTTACTGAGCTTGTCCCTGAATCTCAGGCCATTCAGGAATGCTACTATACTCACTTTTCTGCTCTCAGGCAGCTTTAACAAATATGTATAGCTGTGCTGCATTTGACATTCAGAAGATGGCAATTTGTCATTAGATTTTTGTGCAGCAATGAAAAGTGTTAAGATGCTAAAACATGCATTTTCAATCTATATGTTATGAAAATGTACATTTTCCTGGTAAGGGGTCCCAAGTTCTCCACGAAGTTCAATGTCAATTACCAATTCAGGTTCTTCCTAGGCTCTGAGCTCCTGCTGATGTCATTAAATGCTATGCATTAAGTACCAACCAACTTGGAGGTACTGTTTTACTGTGGCTCCATTCCTTCCTGGAGGGGCAAACCTAGAAGTTGGGCCTGGGGGATTCCTGCTCAATCCCTTGGGCATTGACCTGTGGGTTACCTCAGGGTTCTGTGTTGTCCCCTATGCTATTTAACAAATACATGAAACCACTGGGAGAGGTAATATGGAGTTTTGACTGTCATCAATAATAGAATGGATGAGGGCACACAAATTGAAACTTAATCCAAACAAAACAGAGCTCCTGGTCAGTTGGAAGGCATATCAGGGAATAGGGATACAGCCTGTGTTAGGTGGGGTTACACTCCCCCTGGAGATGCAGGTTCACAGTTTGGGCATATATGACAAATAGGGGTCCCTCCATTTATCAGACCTTCTTCTCTGGGGGAACGGATACTGTGATATGAGGAGTGATGGCACCAGTGGTTGGTATGAGGGCAACCAGCCAATCAGAGGGCAGTTAGAAAAGAACCTCCTGGATGGTGGTTGGGAAAAGATAGTTGACAGAGTTGGGAAGGAGAAGACCTGAGAGAGAGAAAGAAAGCCCTTGGCCTGTGGGCCTGCCTCACTATTAGTCAGGGAAGTCAGGTTTGCAGTATGTTAAGGTTTGGCTGACATGATTGTGTTTTGAAACTGATACTTTAAATTTTGTGCCTGGAGGACCAGTTGTCTTCCATGTTTCTTCTTTAAAATAAAACCTTTTCCTTCACTACTCTGCCTCTTCTTAATTCCTTTTAACGGCCTTAGCTCAGCTAGTGTCATTTACCAGCAAAAGGCCCAGAAATGTCCCAATGCATTGCTGGGGTCTAACAGGTTAATCATTGGGTGGTGGCAGTGAGTTTTTTTGGGGATTAAGGTGGTCTCAAGGGGTCTCATCTAGCTCAGGAGTAGGACCATGGGGAACCTTGCCATGTTGGCATTGGGTTCCTCTACTTCTGTCTTACTCCCTGGGAGGGAATTTAAGACAGGGTAAGAAGCAGAGAAAACCTTCACAGGTTACTCCTGGGCTCAGGTTTGAACCCAGGTCTCTGTGGTGACCAGGAGTGCTTTTGCACATTTAAAACTTGTACATCAACTGTGCCTGTTCTTTGAGGCCTTGGTTAAAGCCCATTTGGACTACTGTAACACGCTCTACTTCAGGCTGCCTGAAGGGTGTTCAGAAACTTCAGCTGGTGCAAAGGGCTGCAGCCAGACTGTTAACTGGGACAGGTTACAGAGACCACACAATGCCCCAGTTGAAACAGATTCAATTGCTACCAGTTTGGTTCCAGGCACAATTCAAAGTGCTGGTTCTGAGCTATAAAATCCTATATGGCTCATGTCCAGGCTGTTTGGCAGACTGAATCTCCCTATGTGAACCAGCCCAGGCTTTGAGATCACCAGGAGATGCTCTTCTCTCAGTCCAACCACCATTGCAAGCATGGCTAGTGGGGACATGAGAGAGGGCCTTCTCAGTCCCTTCTTGTTGTCTTTCCACTGGCAGGCTAAGACCTTCCTGTTCAGACAAGCATTTAAAGTACAAAGGTTTTCAAGAACATCCTGGGGGTATAGTATTATTTTAAAGTATATGGTTTTTATAATAATAATAAATAAAATCTTTATTTGTATCCCGCCCTTCCAAAAGATCAGGGCGGCTTACAGTGGTGCAACGAGTGCAGACAAAATACAGAAGTTAAAAACATGTAAACAACAATAACAACAGTCTAAAAAACAACAATAAAAGCCCCTTAGCCCAACCTCATGGCCACGGAAGAGGAGGGAGGCCCACAGGATATTTAATCGGGGAATGCCTGCTTGAATAGGAAGGTTTTGAGGTCCTTCCTAAATTGGGCCAGGGTGGAAGATGAGCGGAGCTCCGTGGGCAGCGTGTTCCAAAGGGTTGGGGCAGCTGTGGAAAAGGCCCTTCTCGAAGTGGAAGCTAACCTGGCCCCAGGCACCTTCAGCAATTGCTGCCCAGATGTTCTGAGGGTGCGAGGCGGATTGTACGGGGAGAGGCGGTCCTTTAGGTATCCTGGGCCCAACCCATTTAGGGCTTTATAGGTAATAACCAACGCCTTATATTGGGCTCGGAAGCGAATGGGCAGCCAGTGAAGATCTTTGAGCACAGGTGTTATGTGGCTGGTCCTGGATACGCCAGTGACCAGCCGGGCTGCCATGTTCTGTACCATTTGGAGCTTTCGAGTTTGGTATAAGGGTTGCCCCATGTAGAGTACATTGCAGAAATCCAGTCTCGAAGTTACCAGAGAATGTACAACAGTTTCTAGGTCCCTCTGGTCCAGGTATGGGCGCAGCTGGCGAATCAGCCGAAGCTGGTAACAAGTGCTCTTGACCGTCGCATTCACCTGAGCAGTCAGATGAAGCGACGAGTCAAGAAGCACTCCCAGACTGCGCACGGAGTCCTTCACAGGGAGCGTGACCCCATTCAGGACAGGTGGAACCACCGCCATTCCAGGACCAGGGGAACCTATTACTAGTACCTCCGTTTTCTCTGGATTTAGTTTGAGTCGGTTTTCCCTCATCCAGCCCATTACTGACTCCAGACAGGCCACGAGAGGAGAGACGCCATCCCCAGTCACTGCATCAGTCGGAGACATAGAGAAAATGATTTGGGTGTCATCAGCGTACTGATAACCCCGCGCCCCATGTCTCCGGATGATCTCTCCCAGCGGTTTCATGTAAATGTTAAATAGCATGGGAGACAGAATGGCTCCTTGAGGGACCCCAGTTTTAAGGGCCCGCTTGCTGGAGCACACGTCTCCCAGCTGCACCATCTGGGACCTCCCGGAGAGGTAGGAACGGAACCACTGGAGCGCAGTGCCCCCGATTCCCACCTCAGCCAGGCGCCCCAGAAGGATACCATGGTCTATGGTATCGAAAGCCGCTGAGATGTCCAAGAGCACCAACAGGGACACGCTTCCCCTGTCAATGCTCAGACGGAGATCATCGACCAAGGCGACCATGGCCGTCTCAACCCCGTGACCTGCCCGGAAGCCAGTTTGAAATGGGTCCAGATAATCCGTTTCATCCAAGACCGTCTGAAGCTGGATCGCAACCGCCTTCTTGATCACCTTCCCCAAGAATGGTAGCAGCGAAACAGGCCGATAATTATTGTGAACCAGGGGGTCGAGGGAGGGCTTTTTTAGGATCGGTTTTACTATGGCCAATTTAAGATCCGATGGAAATCGCCCATCCCTCAAAGAGGTGTTAATTATCCGGTGTAACAATGACGTTACCACCGGTCCCCCCTGGGCCGCTAACCACGAGGGGCAGGGACCAAGGGAGCAGGTTGTTTTCCGAACACTTCCGAGGATCTTGTCCACATCCTCGGTACTCACCAACTCAAACTGATCCAGTGTAACATAGTCCACGGAGGCTCTGGACACTTCTACCCTAGGTTCTGCCATAATGTCGGCGTTCAGACCTTCGCTTATACGAGAAGTTTTATCCACGAAAAAGTCGTTAAACAGGTCGCAGCAGGCCTTAGAAGGTTCAAGGATCTGGTTCAGGGCAGGAGGGAGCTGGGTTAGCTCCCTGACCACCCTGAACAACTCTGCCGGACGCGACTCTGCGGACGCAATACGAGCACCATAGAACGAATTCTTTGTTGCTCGTATTGCCTCTCCGTAGTCCTTTAACAGTTGGTCTAGGAGAGTCTTGTCGTGTAAGCGAAGGTGTTTCCGCCAACGGTACTCTAGCCGTCGCAGAACCCGCTTCCTCGCCCGGAGATCTTCCGTATACCAGGGCTTGCGTTTGGAAGCGGGCCTGAGAGGGCGCTTGGGAGCGATTCTGTGTATTCCAAATACCGGTGAGGGCATCAACAGAGTCGCCGTCATTTCCAACCGTGAGCCCCTCTAAGGCTTCTTGGAACCTCTCAGGTTCCATCAGCCTTCGAGGGTGGACCATCCTAACTGGTCCACCACCCCCGGGGGGGATCTGGGTAGAAGCCTTGATTTTCACCTCTACCAGGAAATGATCCGTCCATGACAAGGGGGAAATATTAGCTATTTCCACCCACGGATTTTCCGCCTCCGAACAGAAGACCAAATCGAGAGTATTACCCGCACAATGCGTAGGACCCTGTATCAGCTGGGACAGGCCCATGGCCGCCATGGTCTCCATGAATTCCCGAGCCGCACCGGATGGAACATAGCTGGCCGTGAGGGAGATGTTGAAGTCGCCCAGGACAAGAAGCCTGGGCGTCTCCAACATCAGCTCAGCGACCAGCTGTGTCAGCTCGTTAAGGGAGTCCGCTAATGCACGGGGTGGCCGATACACTAACAGAATCCCCAGACTGTCCCTAGCCTTTAGGGTCAGGTAAATACACTCGATATAGGAGGTCTGTCGGATGTGGTTCCTGGTGAGGGACATGGTGTTCTTATGTACCAAGGCCACCCCCCCCCCCCCCCCCCCTACCCCCCCCTGGTCCTTCCCCGAGTACCCGGCAGGCAGGGCCTGAGCCCACACAGCATCCCCTTCAGGCCCCAACCAGGTCTCGGTAATGCAAGCCAGGTCACACTTAGAGTCCTCCAGGAGGTCCTGGAGGATGTGGGCCTTGTTATTAATAGACCTGGCATTGCATAGGAGCAGCGACAGGGTTTGTGGCACGGTTGGAGAGACCCTCAGGTCCTTTAGGTTGGGAGGGGGACAGGAAGGCGGGATAGATGATGCATCTATCTCGCCTTCCCCTGGAACGCAAGTCCCTTCTCCCACTGCCATACCTCCCCCTGCCCCCCACAACCCCTATTGGGGCGCCCCCCCCCCCGAGATGTCCCCCCCCGCCCAGGCATCCCCCGCATCCCTAACCTCCCCCCAACCCTCTATGGCAGCTAATGGAGCAGAGGGCAGCCACTACAGGCATCCTCATGCTCCCCGGCTAACCCAAGCCTCCCACGCCCTGATGGGAGCTGCGCAACTTTTATCTTTTTAAATTGTATCTATTTTAAAACAAATGATTAATTTTAATACTGTAATAGTGTAATTCCATTTTAATTGTGACTTATATAAATTTTTATTTGTACTGTGATTTTAGACTGTAAACTGCTTTGAGTTCCAATTTTGGGGAATAAGCAGAGTATAAATAAATAAATAATGGAGTCTAGCCATTATTATTATTATTCTAACCACAGATTTCAAAATAATACAGTTTTAAAAACTATACAAAATCAATAAATGTATAAATAAAAATTATTTTGAACAATTATTTTGAACAATTTATAAATTAAAAACATTAACATTTAAAAATTGCATACATATTTTAAAACAGCAGCACACAGCATTATGAGCACATTCCAGTCAGTTTCTAAAAGCCTGACAGTATAAAAATGTCTTGTCAAAGGAGTGTGAGGATGGAACCATCTTGGCCTCCCCAGAAAGGCATTTCCAAAATCCCTGAAGTCCTTTTAATTCATGTGGAGGTCACAGCATGTGCTGTCACAGCACGTCCAGGTACAAGAATAGGACGGAATACTTCACTGCTTACCCCGCCACGCTGTCCTACAACTTGGAAACATCTATGTTGTTGAGGAAGTGTTTAAAAAGTAGGTTTCGGAAGGGAAAGCAATGTCTCGCAATGCAAAGTCTTGACTAATCCCCTTAAATTTTATCCATTTTTCATATTCATATTTTTCCCCTACAAGCAAAAATTGTTAGTTTTGTTTAGGACAATTTTTGTTCTTGTGACTTTGGGGGGTGGAGAGGTATTTGGTATCCCAAGCAAAAGTCTGTATTTGAGGAAAAAGAACTCCAGGGCATTTGGGTGGTGATGTGGATATGATCTGGTTGAGAGTAGGTTGACCTCAGTGCTATCTCTTAATAGACTAGAATTCTCTCTGGGCTTAGAAAATACTCTACAACTCACCCAATATAAGTATTTATCTTGGTGCATGAGGGTTAAAAGTCTCCTTAGCATATTGAAAACAGCTTGAAAAGTGACATGAAAGGCTGCTATTTTGAGAATGTGGTGTCCTGGGTTTTTATTTGAAAATAGTGGCGGGGTACAGACCGCCCAACACCTTCTTTGCCTCAGTGTTCTCAGAAAAGGCAAAGGTTGCTCAATCTGAGGAAAATGGAGCAGAGGACAGAATAGGGGAAATTCAGCAGAGAATAAATAAAGAGAATAAATAAAGAATATCTGCTTAATCTAAATGAATATAAGTCTCCAGGACCTGATGAACTACATCCAAGAGTATTTAAAGATCTGGCAAATATAATAGCAAAGCCATTGGCAATAATCTTTGAGAACTCCTGGAGAACAGAAGTCCCAGCAGACTGGAGGAGGGCAAACATGGTTCTGATCTTCAAAAAGGGGAAAAAAGAGGATCCCAACAATTATCGTCCAGTTACTCTGACATCAATACCAGGAAAGATTCTGGAGCAGATAATTAAACAGAGAGTCTGCAAACATCTAGAAAGCAATGCCATAATCACAAAAAGTCAACATGGGTTTCAGAGAAACAAGTCATGCCAGACAAATCTAATCTCTTTTTCTGATAAAATGACCAGCTTGGTAGATTAAGGGAATGCTGTGGATATAGTATAACTTGATTTCAGTAAGGCTTTTGACAGGGTTTCCCATGGCATTCTTGCAAACAAGCTTGTAAAATGTGGGCTAGACAAGATAACTGTTACATGGATTTGTAATTGGTTGACCGGCTGAACCCAAAGGGTGCTCAGCAATGGCTCCTTTTCATCCTGGAGAGAAGTGACCAGTGGGGTTCCAGAGGGCTCTGTCCTGGGCCCAGTGCTATTCAACATCTTTATCAATGATTTGGATCACAGAATTGGGGGCATTCTTATCAAATAAGCAGATGACACCAAATTAGGAGGAGTATCAAATACCCCAGAGGACAGGATCAAAATTCAAAATGACCTGAATAGAATAGAAAGCTGGGCCAAAGCTAACAAAATGAAATACAACATGTAGAAATGTAAGGTACTGCACTTAGGGTGGAAAAATGAAATGATCAGATATAGGATGGCTGAATGAAACTATGTGTGAAAGGGATCTAGGAGTCCAAGTAGACCACAAGTTGAACATGAGTCAACACTGCGATGCTGCAGCTAAAAAGGCCAATGCAATTTTAGGTTACATCAATAAAAGTATAGTATCTAGATCAAGGGAAGTAACAGTGCCATTCTATTCTGCTTTGGTCATGCCCCACCTGTAATACTGTGTCCAGTTCTGGGCACTCAAAAAGGACCTTGAGAAACTGGAGTGTGTCCAAAGGAGGGTGACTAAAATGGTGAAGGGCCTGGAAACAATGTCCTATGAGGAACCACATAGGGAGCTGGGGATGTTTAGCTTGGAGAAGAGAAGGTTAAGAGGTGATATGATAGCCCTGTTTAAATATTTGAAGGGATGTCATATTGAGATGGGAGCAAGCTTGTTTTCTGCTGCTCCAGAGAACAGGACCCAGAACAATGGATGCAAGCTCCAGGAAAAGAGATTCCATCTCAACATTAGGAGGAACTTCCTGAAAGCAAGGGCTGTTCGACAGTGGAACACTCTCCCTGAGAGTGTAGTGGAGTCTCCTTCCTTACAGGTCTTTAAACAGAGGCTTGATGGCCATCTGTCGGGGATGCTTTACAATATGTAAGCTAATTTCCCCCAACAAGCTGGGTATTCATTTTAGCAACTTAGGGGAAGGTTGCAAGGTTGAATGGACCCTGTAGCCCTGCCTGGGATCATACTCAAAACCTTGTGGCTGTGAATGGCTGCAGTACCATTCCTTTAACCACTGCACCACCAGGTCTGTGTTATTCATTAAAGTGGTATTCATTAAAGATATAAATTACATATATTCTAACAAGCACCTTCAGGCTGCTTTGACTCCTTGCTTTAGCTTCTGGACCATAAATGCCTTCTTTGGAACTTTAGATGATCCCAAAAGTTAGTGCAACAAGAGGAAGTCCTTACAGTGAACAATAGTAGTTGTGCCTATGTCTTCAGTTTTGGCCAGCATTGGAATAATACACATATTTCTGGGGACTTATGACCTGGTCGAGAAGTAAGAGCAGGATAACATTAAAATTTTCTCCATGCTGTCACCTGAAAGCAACCTGATTAACTCAAGCTTCTGATTTGATAGAGACACCCTTTTGGGACATGTGGGCAGCTCCTCTCCCATTCCTCTCAGTTCAAGCTCACAAAGTCAGTTGAAGAAACTGTCATGCAAAATGTAAGTGTAAGTTACACAAAAGTTATGTTACGATAAGTTACTGTTAGCCATGTGAACGCTAAATGAAGACATCAGGGGTCTCCTAAATCCTCATCAAGGATATCCATTTCTCCTCTCCTTGTCAAAGGCACCCCCCCGCAGACTCCACTGGTGGTCTCCACAAATGATTAACCAGTGTTTCAAATATGGAAGAAATAATTCTGGGATGCAGAGACCACTTCCTGAGAGGTCATGGGCGGTTAGCATTGCTTTAAGGATAGTGGTGCCAGAAATATCCAATAAGATATTCTTAACAAGGACCTTATGGGGCTATATTGAACATTTGTGTCTGAATCTGAGTTTCAAAAACAGAAATATTCTACCTAGATGTATCACTGTAATGAGAGTCAGTTAGCCAAAGAGGCATTGGGAATTGAGAGTTCTTGACTCTAAAAGGAAACAAATTCTCCTTACTAGTCAAACATCAGCCATGACCTACATCCATTTTCTCATCCCACAGTGACTTCTCCTGCTCAGGGGTGTTTAAGCACACATGCTCATATATTTCCTGGAGGTAGCAGTTGTTCAATCTGATCAGAAAAAACAACAGAGTTTCATGTCACTTTAAAGACTAACAAGTTTTATTTGTCATATGTTTTCATGGACTGTAGGTCACCTTCTGAGATGTATGGAGCATTACTTGAGATATTTATAGACATGCCTGACAGATGTAATTCCTACACCTGAATATTTTCTCCCACTTTCTATAGCCTTCTTAAAGTCATCGAACATGGCTCTCAGCAAGAAAAGCATGTAAATAAGACAAGGAAAATATACAGGTGTGTTGTCATGTGATGCATTTTATGCTCTCATTATGAAATGAAATGTATTAATCCAGTCAACAAATCTTATACTACAATCTATATAAATCAAAAGTGACACAAACCATAGTGAAACATAACAAAAGCATCCACAGACATATAATACAGTTCAAAACAAGTTAATTTTAATTAGATAAAATGTAAAAACCAGTTACTTCCACTGCTCTGAACAACAATGTGGTGACAGTTTGAGTAACACACTTTTCTGTATCAGATTTTAAAAAAAGATATATTCAGATGCTCTTCCCAGATATGCAACACACAATGGTTAATGTGTTCATTAGAAAAAAAATCAATAAAATGACATAGAAAATATGACTTAAGTAGAGCAGAATAGGGTATTCTTTTGAAGCTCCCATTTGGTAAAGCTGTAGGTAACACTGCACACACAGTATTATATAATTATATAACACACCACCAGTAAGTTTTAATTTTCTCTTTAAAATTCTCCAATAGAAGTTATCTGAAGCCTTATTATAATCTGAATTGTGACATTTTAGGAACAGTGTGTGTGTTAAAATAATATCCCCATATAACATACCTATTTTAAACTAGAAGCTATGCCAGATAGGAGATGTTTAAAATGATTTATTTTTATGGTTACTACCTAGTGACACCAATAGATTTTTGACAAACAGGAACAGCACAGCAAATGTAAAGGAAGACCCCTTTTTATTTACTCTAGTTGTTATTTCTTATTCACGTATTTCTTTCTAAAAGATAATGAACCATCTCTTAAACAAAAGTAGAATGAGATTTTTTTTTTAAAAAAAGAAATCAGCCAAATTTGAATGTTTATCCTGATGTTCTACCTCAAGAGCTCAACCAATTCATCTTATATTAGTTTATGTTGTTATCCTATGCATATATGTATTTTAGATATAATTGCCATTGTATGGAGATTTTTCTGGTTGTAATCCCACTTCGATCCACTAGGAAAAGCGAGAAAATACAAACAAGCTTTATCATCATCATCATCATCATCATCATCATCATCATCATCATCATATCAACCGGTGGCTATTACCAATTAAACTCAAGAGAACACACTTTCTTGTTAGAGTTCCTGTTTGTTGTTCTGTGCCTTCAAGTCTTTCCCACCTTATAGTGAAAACTGATGACAATGGAGAATCTTGACAAATTCAGCCTTGGAGTTTATCAAACGGAGAGTGAATTGGTAAAATCCTATGCAGAAATGGGATTTTAAAATCCAAGTGTTGTTTGTCAGATGTGTTGGTGTGAAAGAGAAATAATGTGAAAATAATCTGAAGAGAAATCTCCTTTGTACTTTCAGAATTTAGAAAAAAGTAAAAAGGAGCTGGTTTTGACGACTTTGTGTTCCGTTTATTTCTGCATTATTTCTCTTTCATGCAAACGTCATCTGAAAAACATCCCAGAAATGCAGGGGGTTTTTTCCCAACTTTCTGTTCGGGTTAGCCCCAAACATCTTCTGAAAAACAACAGTTTTAGTTTAAATTTAGTTTTTGCATGGGATTTGCCCTATGTGATAAACTCCCTAGATAATGAAGAAATAGAAGTAGTAAAAGAATTCTCATACCTGGGAACAAACATTGATAGAAATGGGGACTGCAGCCAAGACAACAGAAGAAGATTAAGGCGGGTTACAAACTGCCATAAAATATGTATTGACTACGTATTAGGGTTAGGAAGGGGCGGTGCTTCCGCACCCCCCTAACCCTAGTACGTAGTCAATACGTATAATATGGCGGCGGTTGTTCCACACGGCTGCCGCCATATTGACGTAGTGGACGCTGTGCGTCCGCACGTCGCACGGCACTTATGACATTGCGAGTGTGCCATTGGCGCCTCATGGCGTCATAACCGCGCCGCAGGAAGAAGCTCCATTTTGGAGCTTCTTTTTTGCTCCGCAAGGGAGTCGCACGGTTTGGCTGCTGCGGCTCCCTCACGGAGCAAACAGCAGCAAAGCGGCGGTCTGTAACGCTCCTAAGAATGGGGAGTGGGGGGGGGGAGCTATGAAAGAACTAGAAAAGATTCTAAATTGCAAAGATATACAACTCAGCACAAAAGTTAGACTCATACAAGCCATTGTATTCCCTATTATCATGTGTGGACGTGAGAGCTGGACAGTGAAGAAAATGGATAGGGAGAAAATAGATGTATTTGGGATGTGGTGCTGGAGAAGAGTGCTGAGGATCTTGTGGATGGCCAAAAAGACAAACAAATGGGTCCCAAAGCAGATCAAGCCAGAGATATTCCTGGAAGCCAAGATGTCAAAACTGAGGCTGTCATACTTTGGGCACATCATGAGAAGGAAGGACTCACTGGAAAAAACAATAATGCTAGGAAAGGTGGAGGAAAGTAGGTAGAGAGGAAGGCCAAATGCTAGATGGATGGACTTTATTAACGAGATCATGGGTATGAGTTTACAGGAGTTAAGCAGAACAATGGAGGACAGGAAGTCTCGGACATGTCTCATCCATCGGGTAATCATGGGTCAAAATTGACTCGAGAGCAATTAACAACAAATATGATAAGACTGTATATTATCTCCTGATTCAAATATGTTTGCTAGGAACAAAAATAGAAGTAGCCCATTCCTCTAATGCCCTGTTTGTGAGCTTGCCAGGTCCTCCCCCTTGCCTGCTGTGAAAAATAGAAGGTGAAACTGGATGGGCCTTTGGTCTGATTTCACAAAGCTGTTCTCAGCTTCATAACATATGCCTATTTACAGTGACATCTTTTTGTCTCAGTGCTTTCCCCGAGGCAAAAATGAAGAGAAGTTCCAGCCTAGCAGTGGCACCAGCCACTAGTCTATATACTTGAGTATGAGCAGCTCTCTGTAAAACTGTTTTCCTTACTTGTATTGAAGCCATATTAATCTGAGATGTGATGCTGTTGGGAAAGGGCTTGAATATTTGGTTCATAGACTCTGATCCCTTTGTCCCTGGTTCATGAAAAGCAGGTTCCTTGTATCCACTGATACTTCAAGAGGGTGAAAGAATATTTGCAGATCTCTGAAAATGGGAGTTGTGCTGCTACAGCACTGTCAGCTACCCACATGTTTTGAAGTGAGATGAGCATCATCTAAAATGGCAGAAGCAGTAAAGAGATGTCTCAAAGGGCAGAGGAGGCAAATTAGGGTCAAGTCTGGAAGGATCAGCATCAGAGTTGCTTATCGACCAAAAGTCCCATCTTCACCTGATCTTTGGGGGGAAATAAGTGTTTCTGAAGTGCACATTTAACTTGAATTTTTTTAAAAAAAAATTACAATGAAAATCTACTTTCTTCTGCTCTCACCATCTGACTGTGATCACAAGATTCCTCAATTCTTTATTACAGATTGTAAGAGTGATATTAGAATTACTTCTGCATACCATATCAGCATGCAGGTTTAACTACTGTATTGCCTCCTTGATTTTTTTAAAAAAGGGTACAAGGTAGTGACTACTGCACACTATATAGGCAGACATTATTACTAAGTTAAAGTTGTGATTAGGTTACGGTCATGAAGGGTTTGTAAACAGAGATTAATATCTAAATACATTTTGTGACCCCTATGTTTCTACTGAACTGGCTCTGAAACTGCTTATCTCACTGATTTCACTGGAACTCAATTCCTAGAATGCATAGAATGCTAGGGTTTGTGTACTTTTGGTTGCATTCCTTTATATGTTTTGTTTATATACTGCTATTTCACAAAAGAAACCATTTATAACAAATAAAGCTGTAAGTAAATTGCAGGAGGGTGGGTTAATTAAGCTCCATTGCCTCCCCCCCCCCCAAAAAAAAATTAACAGATTTTATTTTATTTTTATTTTATTTATTTTATTTATACTCCACATTTCTCTCAGCAAAGAAATTTCTAAACAAATTCCAGGTCAAAATCATATTTACAAAAGTTTGAACTTAAACAGAAAATTCTTTTGAAAAGCACATTTGTTAAAACATACATATCAAAGATGGGGCCTAGAATTCCAGACATCTTACTTACCTGGTTTCCATACTGCAAAAATGAAGCTGTTTGATACCACTTTAACTGCCATGACTCTATCTGGTGGAAACTTGGGATTCATAGGCCCTGTCCAGATGGGCCTTTAAATATGTCCTGGCGATGTACTAGAGTTGCCTCAGGGCGTTGCTTATATATGCCCCACAACCCTAGTACGTTGGCAGGACGTCAAAATGGTGGCGCCCTGTCTACATGGGCACTGCCATTTTGATGTAACGGACGCACTGTGTCCGAACGGCGTGGCGCAGCTGTTACATCTTGGCGCCGCTGCAGGGTGCTTGTGGCACCCTTTCAGTGGCGCCAGAAGGAACTCCGTTTTGGAGCTCCTTCCACCACATGTATTGCTGGCATGGCCTTTAAACAGCCATGCCAGCGATACAGAGAGAAAGGGGTTGAGTGGCCCCTTTCTCCCTTTCCCCGCCACTGTCAGGATAACCTTGTGGCATGAATCCCCATGGACACTCCTTTGCAGGCTGCAGGGAAGTGGCATTTTGCCACTTCCCCAAGGCCAGGAAAAGTGGTGGATCGGTGCCTCCAGGGCTGCCGCTATGGCAGCTGAGGCCCCAATCCTTTGGGGAAAGGAGCGGGTGCAGGCCGCCCCAAAGGGGCTTTCTGTATCCCGCCATAGTTTGGTATTGTATTCAGCCTGCTCTTTCAGAGAGTTCTGGTGCCTCTGGTGCTAGAGTTGTGGCAGTTAAAGTGGTGTCAAACTTCTCTATTTCTGCAGTGTAGCTGTATCCTCAATCATATAACTACCTTAGTTGCATAGATAAGTAGTGTGTCCCTCTCCCCAATCTTGAGTTACAGAACAGCAGCTGCTATGCGTGACAGGATCTATTCTTCTGTTGATCTGGATGCAGCAGACTAACAGTTGTCACTAGTGATCCCTGCAACAGTCAGAAAAAGGATCTTCCTTACATTAAACATTTTAGGCAGGTGGAGGAGTGGAAATATCAATCTCCTGCATCCCGTTCTACAAGAAAACAGAGTCCCATCACTTGCAGCTGCTGCTATCTGGTAATTTAGAACTGGGAGACTTTTACATAAAATCTAGCTTTAATCCTTACATATCCCCTACACTATTGAACGTGAAGAGATCATGACTATGGATCAGTGACAGATGTATAGCTCTAGGTTATGCATATATAGATGAGATAGTGAAGTGTAGCTTTAATTTTTACACCAAAAACAGAAAACAACAACAAAGTAACAACAAAGACAGAGTATTACTAGGGTCAGCAAGTTAAGGGCATCTTTCATTCTGAAATTTTAGGAACAAAATTATATATGGGCCTTGGCGATGTCACAGGGGTGGGACTTGATTATGTGATTAAGCATTCTACATTAAGAATCCACCATTGTATCTCACAACACAG
Organism: Sceloporus undulatus; assembly: GCF_019175285.1. Classification (NCBI taxonomy): domain Eukaryota; kingdom Metazoa; phylum Chordata; class Lepidosauria; order Squamata; family Phrynosomatidae; genus Sceloporus; species Sceloporus undulatus. The sequence goes on along the minus strand of NC_056522.1, from coordinate 115,044,203 downwards.
TTTCATTTTTTTAAAAAAAAAAGCCAAACAAACCATGAACTCAATAAAATGAGAAAACATTTCTTTGCTTGGAAATAAAGTATATCAGTCATAGCATTGATGTGGTGTGGGTGGGGGTTTTCCTAGGCCCCACTCAGGCCACACTTTTCCAGCACACTTGCTGGATCTAGGATCGTGTTACTTATTACAAAACAATAAAGTTACTTTGCCAAAAGTCATTTAGTTAGTCATGGGCAACTTTAAAAATCAACTCTATTTTTCTTACTTCAGCCAGACTTTCTGCCTGTTAGCTAGGAAGTTAGCTGACCAAGTACAATTCAGATCAACAGGCAAGAAGCTACTTTGTTTCTCCAGAAACCAACTAAAGCATGTGACTTTGTTTTATTTTTGTTTGTTTTCTTTCATTGTCTTCACACATTCCATGATTGTTAGAAGCATCCCCTGGCATATAGAGAACCTGAGAATATGAAGACCCCTGGGAAATCTTCGTTTTTCAGAGTTATTAAGCTTGCTTGCTGCCTTGTGTTCATACCAAGAACAGTTTGTATTTTATTCCTTTCATGAAAGAAAAAACAGCTCGAAGCTATGAATGAGTTTTTATTTGATTCAGTTACAAGAGCTGAATAAAAGCAAGATTGTAGGAGAAGGGAGTTGCTGAGGTTGCACCTTCCAGGCTCATGAATGTCCTGCAGGCATGCTAATAATTTATTTGACCACTCTATAAGTAACTCTACTGTAGCAGAGAAAATGGGTAAACTGCTGTCCCTGCAGGTGATTTTCATAGGATGAGAAAACTTTTATCTTTTGTTGCAGGTTTAGTCAGCTGTATCTTTAACTGAATAAAACTTCTTCAGGACCCTCAAACCAGCAGCCATTTACTGTCCTGACACATTTTTCCCTAATTATTTTTTACCCCACAGGTGTTTCCTTATATATAAAATTTTAATTGGGACAAATTGTTTCACACACTTTGGATTTTGAAATTGCTTTCTTTCTAACCCTGATGAGGTTTACATCATTATCACGAGTGAGAAGTTTTGGTTTGTCACAATTGCTTTAGTTTTTGCTTTATTAAGCCATTGTGCCCACACGAGTCACCAACTCACTTATCCATTTGGCAAATGGATTCAGTACAATTGCTGCCAGAGGCTGCACAACACATTGTTTCATTATAACCCACATGATTTGTGTTGCTGCAGTCCTAAAGAAATAGAAATGGTAACATTAAAGTAGATTCCTGGTGGTGGATGTTTTCATATTTGCTGGAATGCAGAAAGCAACCATTCCAAGAACTCATTCCACTGTATGTGAAGATATGCAACTCTAAGTAAGGTTTTCACTAGAGGATTTTTTTTTTTTTTAGTTATCTGAGCTAAAGCTAGTTTAAAAATACAAGCTAATAGAACTTTGGCATACCAATATAAAAGCAGGAAAGTTATGAATGGATGTGTAAAAATTATCCAGAATTCTGAAATCTGAATACTCCAAAATCCAAAATTGTCCACATGGGTGGCTGAGATTAGTGGCTTGGGCCATGTAGAGGCCATCCTATCTGTGTGTGTGTGTGGGAGGGGTAGTATGGGATACTGAGCAGCACTTGGGAGAAAAGAGCAGCCATCTCCTTCCCAGATTTCCAGTGCATCCAGGAGATAGGGGAAAGCAGCTGTTTCCTGACATTACAGGCTAGATGCTCTTTTCTGAAGTGTAACTTTTGCCAATGTTGAGGCTTCAGATGGGTAACAGAATAGTGCTAATGAAAATGTGCACTGGCTGAGAAATTATGCAGTCTAAGGGCGTATACAGATGGGCAGCTCCACACCGCCCATTTTTGCCACAGAAGGAGGCTGCGACAACCACATGCTGTGGCCTCCGGAGGGAACAAAAAAAACCCGCTTCTGGGTGGGTTCTGTTTGTGCCCCGGCAGGGGCACCATAGGTACACTCACATGCCATGATGGACACCCTTTGTGCATAGCGCCATTTGGGTGCTGCGCTGCACCGCATAGATGTCATCATGGTGTGCACTGTGTGGACGTGCACATGCCATAATGGCAGCCGGATGGCAGAACTAGGGCTTGGAGTGTGTGAACACTCAGCCCTAGCTGAGCCCTAGTACGAGTGCAGGCCAGCACAAAGTGCCGGTCTTTATTGCCCCTAAGTTTAATAAGATACACATTTGAGTAAATGAACAATGAAAGAGTAAATGAGTCGGTAAAACTACTGCAAACCATGGATGCCTTACTGAGGAGGCTGAGGAGGATGTGTCTAACTTTTAAAGTACCTCATGTGTTGTAACATTTCAGCCTTGATCTTATTATAAGCCCAGTGTATACAAGTTAGATTTGCAAAAGATTTGCATTACAGCCTAGTTTAGACATTACCAGTTTGGAAGACTTCTCCCCGCCCCCACCCCCTTTTTGCCACCATCATTTGTTGATTGCCAGTACCTTGAGTTTTGTGGGTGAGGGGATTTGTCCATTCTTAGAATTCTCTATCACACACTAAAAATAAATAAAAATAAGTAGTTTGGATCTTGTGGCCTAAAATTTGTTAATGCTCAATTCTGAAGGATTAACAAAAAGCAAGAAGCAGTTTTGCAAGACTATCCTCCCCATCCTAGGTTATCAGTGTACAAATATAAATATGGTTAGCTTTTTAGTACTACTTCTCATTGATCAATTGATAACTTAATTTAAACCATGTTTAAATATTTGAAGGGATGCCATATTGCAGATGGAGCAAGTGTGTTTTCTGCTGTTTCAGAGACTAGGACACAGAGCAATGGATTTAAACTATGGGAAAAGAGATTTCACCTCAATATTAGGAGAAACTTCCTGATATAAGAGCTGTTAGACTGTGGAACACACTACCTTGGATAGTGTTGGAGTCTCCTTTTTTTGGAAGTTTTAAACAAAGGCTGGATGGGCATCTGTTGGGAAATCTATGATTGTGTCTTCTTGCATGGAAGGGGGTTGGACTGGATGGCCCTTGAGTTCTCTTCCAACTCTATGATTCTATGAAACCCTTTGGTATCTTAAAGAATAATATGTAGAACAAGATTAAAAAGTATGCCAAGTATGGGGTTAGTCATCCAGAGATCTGCCACAATGGTTTTGTCTGTTTTATTTCTTTAATCTGGTCTATTAGATCATAAGCAAGTGTGCTGTTCTATGATTCCACTTGAATTAAATTACTATTAAATTCAAATTTAATTCAACATCTTTTATTTAAAAATACATATAATTAAGCTGCCCCCTTACATTAGGAAATTTCCAACTTCATTAATAACATAATTGATTTTACCTAGTTAGTTCCTATCTCTGCTAATGCCATAATTATAATCTCTAGCTATTAACTATCTGTTTAGACATGTTCCCAATTATTAATCAAATAATGTTATTACTTGGATGTTAACCCAATAGCTTGGTAAAATTTAATATAAAATTAGACTTGTAGAACCTTTTGTGTTTGCATACTTTGTTGCAGTTACACACACACACACACACACACAGTTGCTTCTCACCTTGAACTTCCTAAAGAAGAATGTCAATGTATAAGGGAATCATGAGTCAGAAGGTGGAAGGGTGGCCCTCAGAAGACAATTGCTCCATTTGAATGGGCTCATGCAGTCCTTTGGATAATGAGATTCCAGGACATTCTGAACAGGTTTTTATTCTCCCAAACTGTCCATTGCCATAGCTGAGTATTCTGCCCACCTACCAGGGAGCATGATGAGTTACAAGGTGGCTAACCACTCTCTTCAAATGTGCTCTGAAGCTGCAGAGGCTGGTGTAGGTCCTCTCATCACTTGTATGGCAATTGCCTCACTCTGTGACAGTTCCAAAGTTTGAAGGAAGGCTGGAGATTTAGGCTTGAATCCTACTGGTTAGTTCCAACTGGAGTGAATCAATTGTTAGCTAATAATTTATGTAGGAAATTCTATGGTTCTCCGTTGTTTGTGACTAATAATAGGATTCAGCCCTTGTTTGGCAGTTGTGTGGAGCACCTTGTTCAGGCAATGTCTTTGGCTACTGCTCTAAAGAGGCCCTGGGAGTGGCCTTGCTGAGCAATGGCTCAATTGGCCCATTCCCCAACTCTTGTTCAGAAAAGTTGGAATGTTTTACATCAAGCTGAGTTTTTCCCTTTTTCAACCTTCATCAGAGGTGAGGTCAGGATTGCTTCTAACCATGAAGCTTCAAAGATAGCAAAATATTTAAATTTTTGAGGAAATGAAGGTTTCTTTCTAACTTGTCTTCTAGTACCATATGGCTACTGGTTACAGGACTGAACCTCCATGTGTCGTGCATCTGAGATCCCCCATACAAAGCCAAAGGGCCAGAAGAGAAGTAATGCTGTGGGCTATGGCAGGATAAGGCTAGAGATACAATGAACCTTTGCTCCTGGGCCAAGGTAGCTTCCTTCAGCCTAGAAGTGGTCAATTGTGAAGTTAATTAGCTAGGTAGTATTCCGATTGCAGCTTCCACCCTTGTAATTGATAAAGTTGTTGCCCAGTTTTTGTCAAAACCTGCTCTTTCACTGTTATTTACTCAATATGAGTGAAAACATGAATACTGAGGGCTTATTTGGTCACACTGTGCCAGAGTTATCCCAATTGAGTGCCTCCACTGAACAACAGCCAAAACAGCATGTTCCACACATGAGTCTCTTTCCTGAAGAAAAGGGAAGAGATTTACCCCATTCCCCATGGCATTCAGCTAACATGCGGTGATCTTTAGAATATGCCTGTTAAGCTAATGTGTCCCCCCTCTCTCATTTTGTTAACACAATGTTTTCTGAATTCACAGCATGAAAGTCTATTATATACTTATGTAGGTAACCTCTGGCTATTTCTCCAATAACAATACATTTCTTTTTGAGAAGAAGGTGACATGGTGCGGAGGGGGGGGGGGACCCAAGCTCACCAAAGTATTTGTAGCAGTTATTGTTAAGAGTTCTCCAGTCTTTTGGGTGGGGGGAAATAAGCCAAATTGTGGGAACTTTAAAAGAAAATAAATGCTCAATAAAATGATTTCTAATATTCAGCCCAAGTAAACTGCAACCAATAGATGAGCATCTTATCCAGTAATTGAGTTGAAGCATATTAATAAAATGATATATAGACTCTTAAAGTTAAGGCTGATTAAGGCCATTTTACCCATGAAATAGTTTTCTCACATTAATAGGATTCCCCCCTCCCTCCCTTCTTCTTTGGAATAGTGAAGTTACAATATGTACTTTTGACATTATTGGTAATTATAGTACTGAGCAGTTCCTCATTTAGTTATACTGAGATAAAATACTTCATTAGTTGTCTTTTATTTCACTGTAACTACATGAATGTTCTTTAACCCCCCCTGCCCATATATTTCACTATAGCCTCTCTACATATATAGAAAACATTCTATAGTTCCCCTGTTGCATTTTCATTATATGGAGACAGGGTAGAAAAGAAATATGGTGAGAATTGTATGCAAACCAAGAATACATGGTAGTTTTCTATTTTCTCATCCAGCAACTTATTTTTGAATGGTCATGGTAAATAGCTTTAATATTATTTATTTTTATCACTTGATCTTAGGTACAAATATAAGAGAATATTTAGAATTTTTAAGTCCAAAATAGGCATGTGACACCTAAAAGGGAAGCAAGTTTTAAATGACATGAGTTTTTGAGGGCTACTGCCTGAAATAGATATGGTTCCCCACCCCATTAATCCCTTTTAGACTTGCAGGATTAAAGGTCATTACCACTTGTCAACTAATCTGGATTCTGTTGGAGGGGGGTGTCTATGTTTCTCCTTAAAGGAAATGTATATGTCAGTATATCTATAAATACATATAATAAGTAGATATTTAACACCAAATAAGTTTGCTCATTTCCCATATATATTATAATGTTTAAGACTGCTTAGTGGAATGTTGATATTATCTCTCTGGGCTAAACAATATAATGAATTGTGCACCCAGGTGACCAGAAGCTGATAACAATAAAGAGAATTCACCTTAGCTGACAAATGGCAAGACCCCAAACCTTCAGTCTAAGTGATACAGATGGGAATTATGCTTGTTTTAAGTCACTCTCATCAGATGTGTATCATGCCATGGATTTTAAGTCACATAAAACTTGATCTCTGAACTGGACCATCAAACTGGAAATCTAGAAATACACTGGGTTTTAGTATTGTCTTGTATTTAAAAAATCATAATTGTTTAAGACCAAATTGGTATATTTTCTGGGTAGGTGGATCCACAACAGATCCCACAAGGCTCCTTTTGTTGTGTACCTTCAAGTCATTTCTGTCTTATGGTGATGCTAAGGCAAATCTATAATGGGGATTTCTTGGCAAAGTTTCTTCAGAGAAGGTGTGCCCTTGCCTTCTTCTGAGGCTGAGAGAGTATGATGTGCCCAAGGGCCATCCATAGCTGAGTGTGAATTGGACCTTGTTCCCCAGGACCATAATCAAGTGTTCAAACCACTACACCATGCTGGCACACTGGGTAGATGACACCACAATACATTACAATGATTGAATATCCCTGGTAATGAAGTGGTATATGTCTTTTTGCATCCTTCTAGCACACCCCTTCTTTGCTTTCCTGTTTTTACAGAGATGAATTTTCTAAATGGCATCCAATCAGTTTGCAGTAATAGTGACACTCAATCCATTGGGCTCATAATAAGGCCATCCTTCCCCACACTGCCAGGACAAAGAGATTACTTTTCTTTCTAATGACTACTGTTGATGTGCAATTATGCTTTAGACAGTGGGAATCTGAATTGCTTTTGTTTGCAAACAATCCCCCAATGCTCCATTCCCCTTTAAAATGAAGGTTTTCCTGGGTATGTAGCTCCCTTCCCTTATAAAGATTTTTTTTATTCCTCCCACTTTATTTTTCAGATTTATACCTGTGATTGATGTAAAATAGTGACTACAGATTTATTCAATCAGGTTCCATCCATATACTATCCAGCAATTCTTTTAGGAAGCTTAATAGCCATTAAATCACTTAAACAGCTTAGGATACAATATAAATGGATGTGTTTGGGACTTTAAAAGAATTTGGGATTAAGTCTTATGCAGATAAGTATTAGGCTCCAGAAACCTGTGATTTATTTTATTTTATTTTATTTCATATGACCATACAGGAACTGTGCAAATGTTAACACCTTATCTTAGTAATCAATCTACAAAGCAGTTGACATTCACAGATGCCAGGGGACAAATGGAAGCACCACACTAGAATAAACTTGGTGGCAATTGTTAGCAAAGTTTTTTCTGATGTTCCATAATTTGTCATCTTTACATAGTCAGATTGCATGAATACACACGCACACAAACACTCAAAATACATGGGAAATGTTGAGCAAATCAAAATACTTGAAATAGTGCCAAAAGAAAGTACCATTCCAAAGTCACTTAAAATCTTTAAGAGACCATTTGAGAGTAATATCAGTTTTATTGTAGATTTAAAAACAAAACACACTAGTTAAAGTCCTATTGTTCTACCATACTAATGATTGCATTTTTTCCAGTGTTGCATAGTGCAGGTGAGCAAAGATATGCAAAATCTATTGGCTCTGAGTAGCCATTTTTCTCATGGCCACTTTACATGTACATGCACTGTAATTTTTCTTCCTGTTACCAAAACCTGGAGCAAAATAGTTCACACCAGTGTTATGCACCCATAGGATATTAGCCAATACATGTGAACATTATTTGCTAGGATTATTTTTTGAAAACACAAATTCTTACATCACAATGCTATTGATAAAAATTAACAAAACAAACACTAGCTTCCTCCTTTGAGGAAAGCAAACAATAAGCTGTGAATTTTTTGATGTGCAAATCTAATGTCTTAGGATCATGGGCAGAGATTACTTCAATGGGGAAATTTGCCATGGAACCACAGATACACAGCCCTAACAGAACACAAACAATAAGGAGAGGAGCTATGAGGAGCATTTTTTTTAAAAGCTGCCTTAAATAAAATATTTCTGTAGATGCCAGTTATAGGATTTTGTTACACTCACAGCACAGGGAATCTCATGCAAAATGGGATTATAGATACTACAGTGGCCACTATATGTGATTTTCATTTTCTAATGGCATATTTTCCCCTAGAACAATGCACTAGGAGAGTTTTCACAATACAATAGGCAAAACCAAAAGAGGAAAGAATAACAAAGTATTTAAATACTATGTATCATTAAGTACAATGAACTGCAAACAATAAAGATACTATAAAGACTTCCTATAATTTGATATAAGAAGTCTTTATATTATCCATATTATTTGTGGTGCATTGTACTTAGTGATACATGTGCTTCCATCCTGAAAATGACTGAAGTGCTGACACTGCGGAGAAGTACTTTAAGTCCGTTTGAGAATGGTTATGATACACCAGCACAACAAGCACTTAAATCCACATTAAAGTGGGACCAATTTGAATTGTTTCATCACATGTAGGCGAACAAATCCCCATTGCCACCCCAAAAAATACCTTTTCTGTGCATGTTCCAGCTGTCATTTCCACAGGAGGGAGGGGTGCTGTCTTGGGGTTCAGTAAGAAAACCTCACATCCATGGCAGTGGGGAGCCTGGCCGGCTGCATCCTCCTGCTCATCCCTCCAGGGGCAACGCTTCAGCTGAGGCTGCTGTGCTGGAAGATGGTAGTGCTTGGTGAGGACCTCCTGCGGGCTCCCCTGGTACTGTGTCTCCCCCAGCAGAGCCCCATTGGTGGCGTGGGTGGTTAGAGACGCCTTGGGGTTGACTGGGCAGAGGGTCAGCCCTGCCATGGAGGCCCCACTCCCTGTGGCCGCTCTCCTGGAGGAGCTGGTGAGGCTGTGGGGCTGGAGGAGGTGGCAGCGTCACCAGTGGCCAGGAGGCTCTTGCCAGGCCAGGGCTGCGCTCCTGATCATCTGCACATAAAACAGTCAAACCTCCCCCCCCCCCAAGTCACAACAGTCACACAACCGCAGGAATAGGAGGTGGTGGAATAGGAGGTGGTGGAGGTAGAGGAGGATCATGGGAATCAAAGGGAATGCAAGGGCAATCCACAAAAAGATTCCACACCATGCCCATTGTGAATTGACAGTAAATTTGCTTTGCAACATGATTTTTAAATTCGGTAAATCAGCAAATTTACGCATTTCTGGGATTAGGCATCATTGCATTTGGAATGAGCCTGGATTCCTTTCGATCAGGTATGATAGCCTCATTCGAAAGAACGTGAAACCCTTCATCCATCAAGAAGCCAAGCCCTTCCTCCAGTCCATCTGCCTTGGTCCAGGCCACGGAGGTTGAGAAGATCTGCTGGACCTGATCCTATTCCCCACCACCACTCCCTTCTCCTTTTGTGTCGTGTCTTTTAGATTGTAAGCTTGAGGGCAGGGAACCGTCTGACTAAAAAATTTATGTACAGCGCTGTGTAAATTTACAGCGCTTTATAAATAAAGGTTAATAATAAATAATGATTGACTCTTGATTGCATTCTATGTTCGTATGATGATCTCATTCAAAAGAACGTGAACCCCCCGATTGACTCTGCATTCACCCTGGGATAACCTTCCAATTTCCCCCATGTGATAACATCCATAGTGTTGGGATATTTTTATCCTACCATGTAACATCAAAAGTTAAGGAAAAATAATGCTTACATTATTGCCTTTGATTGCTTATTTGAGACTGAGTTAGTTTAGTTAGAAGGAACGTTGAGGAGGGCATGGAAACTTGCTGAGAGGGGACCAAGAAGTATCAGATATTGAGGACAGGGTAGGCATTACTACCTCCTTGAAGCTTGCCCAGTTGACACACTGGAAGATGGAGGGAAACCACAGGAGGAGTGTGTGTGAGAGTGAATTGCTAATTACTCTGCTAGCTGCTATGTATACAGCTGTGGTGGCTTCAGTTTTTGGCCCCTGGGCTTTGCTGGGGCCTCATGAATTACCCCAAATGACCCCATACAAATCAACTCTGGATTGTTGGGACAAGATGTGAGCTATTTTAAAGGCAAAGTGCTTCCCCTGGAGGCTTCCAAGAGAGGTATCTCACTCTTTCTTGTGACTACAAAACTGTAGCCAGGAGACACTAGAGAGGGGGCAGAGAAACAGATATAGGGGAACGTAGGTGTCCCCAGGTAGTTTGACAGTGGGCAACATGCAGCCCACTCCCTGTGCTACCAATATATTAATATCGTGGACACACGATGATAGGGTAGATGAATAGGAATGCATAAAATGCAAGCAGTGCTCTCTAGGACTCATCCCTGTGCCCTTCCTTTGCTGCCTTGGGTCAGATGTGCCCAACTTGCAGTCCAACATTAGTTGGACTGAATAACTCCACTGAGTTCAGTGCATTATAGTATGCCTGAAGAGAGTAGGGTAGAGAAAGAGAGGGATTTAGAGCTTGGAAAATTGTGGACTGTAGCTCCCATAATCTCCCTTCCAGCTATAGGATCTGTAATCAAAACTGATCCCAGCTTGTCTTCTTCACTCTATCTTCCTCATAAGTATACAATTCTTCAGAACCTATAAGAGAGGTATCCAGAGCTTCCGTGGACTCTATTAAACTGGATCATTTTGAGTTTGTGAATACCAAGGATGTGGACAAGATTCTTCGAAGTGTTAGAAAGATGACATGCTCTCTCAATACCTGCCCCTCATGGCTGACAGCCCAGGGGGGAATGGCAATAACATCTATGTTGTGCCATATAATCAATTCATCTTTTAGTGAGGGGCATTTTCCATCTAGTTTAAAACTAGCAGTAGTTAAACCTCTGCTAAAACAGCCCTCCTTAGACCCCCTGATTCGCAACAACTATCGACCTGTTTCGCTGCTGCCTTTTTTGGGGAAGGTGATCGAGAGAGCAGTTACCTTCCAGCTTCAAGCGATCTTGGATGAAACAGATTTTCTAGACCCATTTCAAACTGGCTTCTGGGCGGGCTATGGAGTTGAGACTGCCATGGTCGCCTTAGTCGATGATCTCCATCTGGGCATGGACAGGGGAAGCGTGTCCCTGTTAGTGCTCTTGGACATCTCAGCGGCTTTTGATACCATTCATTAATTTGCATGATAACAGTGAGACTGGAGCTTGTGTGATAAAGCCCATAGGCTACACAAACTGATATTCACTGGCAGTCTCCCATTCTAGTACTAACCAGGACTCACCCTTCTTAGCTTCAGAGATCAGATGGGGTCTGGTGCTTTTATAGTATTTACAGAACAAAACTAAGATAACTCCAAAAATAAGAAATCCAATAACACCAAATATCTATTTTGACCAAAGAAAATCCATAATATACATGTTGCAAGCTTTTGAAGCTCCTCTGGTTCCTTCATCAGGCAAGGTGTTAAAAACTATACAGGAGGGGGAAAAAATAAAGATGCTAATCATAGGCCTGAATTTTGTTGTTTTTGTTCTTAGTTCAGATGGTATTTGGAGGGGGGTATTTCTTGCAGGCTGGCACCTTCTCTTTCTGGCCATGTGACTACTGGGAGATTCTCATAGTCCAGGAAATTTAACATCCATTTGCAACACAAAAGTTTACTTCCTTTGGAATGCAGTATGTCTCCTTTAATGATGGAAGAAGTGGATTCTAAAGTGTAAAGATAACTGAGCATTAAAGTTAGAACAGTGCAAGCCCAGGATGGAATCACTGTTGGTGGATTTTTGATGTTATTGGATTTGCTATATGGTCAACACAGCTACCCTTGGATTCCCCCCTCCCCCCAAAATAAGACTGTGATTGCAGCAGCTGCTGCTGAGGAAAAGCTGCCAGATGCGTTGTTGAGGTTTAGCCTAATACTTTCAAATGATAGTGTTCACCATCACTTGGCTCCTGACCATATATTTGCTTTATGGATTAACACGCAAACACACAGACACACTCACTCACATACTTACCTCCCAGCAGTTAAAGCAGCTAGCTGGATCTCTAGCCAAATGTCTTTTGATTGTAGCTCTTTGTTTTTGTATTTTAGCATTTCCTGTCAAAAGAAAAATGTTTAACAGAACAAGACATCTAAAAAAAAATAGCTGCTAGCTTTATTTTTAAAAAAATGATGCTGAAACAAATAATAAAAAAGCATTCTAACACAAAGCCCCAAGCTGAGATATCTGTTTTTTTAAAAAAATAAAAACCTTGTAACTTCAAAGATATAGACAGCAGACATTTGCACAAATCACCCCTGTCAAATTGTTTGTTTTTAGTTCAAGGAGATGAAATTAATTGCAAAATGACATGTAGGGAATTTGTTCTGTAGGGGCAGACACTTCAAGTACTAGGATTTTGGTTAAAAGGGCAAATCTTAAATTAATGCATTCCCTTTCCCATTAGGGTTAAGTACACAGCCACTTCTCTGTGGGGCATTAATTGCCTCTCTTTGGCAAAGCTCTTACTAATAAACATTCACTGGAAGGGGTATACAGTCAGCACAGTGTGGAGAGAATTAGATATTCAGTACCTGGCTGGTACCAAAGCAGGATCCATTGCGGGATACTCTGTGTGCCACTTTGAAACTTTAACAGAATGAAGTTCTATAATAATCCAGTGCTGCACTTTAAAGGCATCAGACACCCCATCCATCTGTTGCTATGGCCAAGGGGACTAGCAATTTGCATTACTTCCGTGTGCTATGAACTGTAGAATAGAAGGTGTGAATATTTATTTTATTTAAATTTTCTGTTCTGCCATTCAGCTCAAACAGCCCTCAAGGCGACTTACAAAAAGCCCTCTAAATTTCCATAAGCAATAGACATGAATAGCAAGCTTGAAACAAATCCAATTAAAACAAAGCAAAACAAATGAGTGCATACATATTTCAATTAATTGTAGCATAAAAAAATGCTGTTAAAAGGTTCCTCAACCTTTTCAGTCAAGCCACAAACTGCTAAAACAATGCAACTGTTAAGAGGCATCTCTTTAATGGCCATATAATCTAAGCACTGAAACTAAGGTATGATATCCCAATCTATTTAGCTTCACCACTATCTTAGAACTGGATGGCTGTCACTGGCAGAGTGGTGAACTCAGATCCCAAATTTATCTGTTCACTGGAATGGATATACAGACTGAGTGGCTAAAGCTGTATAGTTACTGATGTTACTGTGCCACATTGCAAATACCAATTGGCAAATACTAATTAGTATTCCATACACCATTCTACTACCAGAAAACATCAAAGACCTCGAACAATTACCAAAGAAAATCAAAGACGAAAGTACTAAGGTACTCTTAATGTTGAATATTAAGAAAACAAAAATAATGACCACAGAAGGACTACATGAATGCATCCTAGATAATAATAGAAATACTGAAACAGAAATAGTCAAAGCATTCCCATACCTTGGATCAAACACTGACCAGAATGGAGACTGCAGTCAAGAAAGCAGAAGTAGACTATGGCCTGAAACAGATATGAAACAGATGGTGGGGCATACACATGACACACACTCCCAGATTAATGCAGCCCAAACCCAGCCACCAAAGGGGGCATTTCTTATTGCTTCTTTTTCCAGTCTGTTCAAAACCATGGCAGTGGCTACCTTCAGGACCACAGTGTCTGGTTGCCATGGCCCTGTGGCAGTCCCATGGTGATCAGGATGAGAGCAGCATCTAGCCGCTGTCTCCTTCACCTCTATGACTAGGAAAGGCAGTTATGAAAGAACTAGATAAGATATAACAGAGAATACTAAAATTAAGATTATCCAAGCCACTGTAGTCCCCATCACCATGTATGGATGCAAGAGCTGGACAGTAAAGAAAGCAGACAGAAAGAAACTCAACTAATTTGAGACATGGTGCTGGAGAAGAGTGCTGAGGATACTATTGACAGCCAAAAGGACAAACAAATGGGTCCTAGCACAGATAAATTCTAAATTCTTCCAGGAAGCTAGGGTGACTAAATTGAAGGTATAGTACTTTGGAATACCCTGGGAGGGCATAATTCATTAAAAAAGGCAAAAATGCTACAAAAGTGGAAGGCAGTAAAAAGAGAAGAAGACCGCAAGCCCAATGGCTAAACACAATCAGGGAGAGCATGGGCTTGAGCCTGTAGGACCTGAAAAGAGAGATTGAGGAAAGAGTTTTTTGCAGATGTGTCATTAACAGGGTCTCCATGGCGCGGGACAGACTGCCCCAAAAGGGCAGTGTGCCAGCGGCCTAATTCCCTCTGAGGAAAGCCACAGCCACCAAACTGCACAGATTCCCTCCAGAGGAAAAAGAACCTTCTTTTTGAGTTCTTTTTGAGCTGCAGGGCAGACATCACGTTAGTGACTCGTGGTGCCGTGAGGGTGCCGCATGGTGCTTACATCACAATGACAGTGCCCATATACTCAGGACGGTGCCATTATAACACCGCTGTGTCATGCTAGGGTTAGGGACTGTGCAGTTGCTGCGTGATCCCTAACCCTAAAATTGGCACCAGCACAGCACATTTGGGTGGTCTGTACTGCGCCCATGATTTGAGGCCAACTCAAGGGCAACTAACAACAAAAAGACACACACTGTACACCTCAAATGATACACTTAGAAGGGACTTTGCTGAACTGCAGAGCTCCTCCAGATCAGGAGGAATATTAATTAGCCAGATTCTCTCATTCCACATCCATGGAGCAGTTCCACACATGTATTGATGTTCATCTGGAAAATGTTTTGTGTATTCTGTAGACATAGCCAAATGTCAGCCCAGAACATGTTGCCACCATAAGCAGCAGCAGTGGTAGTAGTCAGCATAGGCTACCTCACAAAAATCAACAAATCCAGAATCATATTCTTTCAATATGTATGTATAGTAATGCCTCTGTGTGACTGTGATGATGGTTTTGTAGTTAGGGGCCAAGATCCTTGTGAGGCAAACTCTTCACAAAACAGCCAATCCCGCAAGTGGTTTAATAAACCCTCTGTTCACACAGGTGATAGAACAACAGAGCAGTGAGGGAATAGAGCACAACTGACTCCAAGATGCTTGTTTCATAAACTCCTGGCTTCAGAGCATAAGCCCTCAAAGCTAAGACACCCATCCAGGATATTCCTGCCCAAAGCCAAGCATTTATGAAGCAGGTGTTTCAAAGGCCCGATACAGATGGCGCGGAAGCTCCGTCCTTGGGCCAAAACTAGGGCAGGGGAGCACGCAGCAACCACAGACTCCCCAGCCCTAGTTCGCATGAATGGCATCATTTTGGAAGCATGCCACCATATACAGCATGGGACGATGGCATCGCACACGCGCCGCCACCACATGGACCGATGTGTGCGTGACATCACTGTGATGCTGCAGGGTGCTTGGGGCACCCTTTCAACATCGTGGGAAGGAGCTCTGAAAGGGAGCTCCTTTTGTGCATGCGCATCGCTGGCACAGCTTCTACATGGCTGTGCTAGCAATGTAAAGGAGAAAGGGGCTGGGAGGACCCTTTCTCCTCTTTGCTGCACTTGTTGGGGTGTCTGGGGGCATAAAGCCCCATGGACACCTCTTTCCAGACCACGGAGAAGTGGCATTTTGCTGCTTCTCCATGTCTTGAAAAAAGTGCTGAATTTGGGCCTCTGGGCTGCTGGTGAGGCTGCCCTGCCCCCAAACCAGCAAGAAAAGGGGTGGCGGCGGACCGCCCCTTTTTCACATTCTGTATTGGGCCAAATTTAGCTGGATTGAAACATCCTTCCATTGCCAACTTCTTTGTGTTCTTATTCTTTAATTTCCATTTGCTGCTGCCTTTTCTTTCTTTTTTTGGAAAAGTCTCATTTTATGTTCCTGTACCAACTGTTTTTATTTTGGAGCTCCATCAAGAGTATTTCCTCATTCCAAAATATTTCCTGGGAGCTCCTGGTATTACAAAATACTTTTTTTTCTCACTCAGTAGGTCAATTTACAGTAAGTCCATATTCTCCAAAATGAAATGTATCTGCACTTGCCTTCTGTGTTTTTCTCAGAACTAGCTAAGATGGTGACCACCAGTAAACATAGATATTGTTTCTATGTCACAGATTCAACAAAAAGAAAAAAGAGAGAAAGAGGAATATTTTCACTGAAATTGGAATGTTAGCACTGATCTTAATGCTTGACCTATGAAATATTGCTAAAGCGCTTTAGCACTTTGATCATTACACTTCCCCCCGCCCACTTGTAGCACTCACCTCCCAGACCATGAAATTAGCAGGCATTTTTAAAAGAAAAAAAGCAGGGTCCCAGACAAATTGCTTTATAGAAGAAAGTACAGAAAGGCTACTCTGGAATCCCAATCCACTGATTTCATATAGATGGAGAAGCAAAGATCCTAAGGACTGGAGCACAGCTTTGGCGCAGTTTCCGGCCTCTTAGGATGCATGAATCATTTAAAAAGCATACTTGCCAAGTGACCCGAAGCAGCTTTATTTTGGCTTGTCTGAATAATAATAATAATAATAATAATAATAATAATAATTTGTTTATTTATATTTCCCACCTCTCCCAAGGATCGAGGCAGGATTACATCAATGAACATGATACAATAATACAAAATGCGATCAATAAAAGACTAATACTGAATTAACCAACATTCCTATTCATTCTCTAAAATAACAATTCATCAATTCATCAATAGCCAGCAATCATAGTCAGGAGTTGAGCAATCGTCATAACCTTTCATATGGAGTCCGGTGGATAAGCCCGCCGGAAGAGATCCGTTTTGAGTGCCTTCTTAAAGGCCTCTAAGGTAGTGATAAAATGGATCTCTCCTGGTAGACTATTCCATAATTTTGGAACCGCAGCAGTAAATGCCCTATGGGAAGTTGTCATTAACCTAGTGTTATGGTGTTCCAATAAATACCTCCCAGATGTTCTAAGTGTGCGGGGCAGATTGTGTAGGGAGAAGTGTTGCCGCAAGTAACTTGGTCCCGAGCCATGTAGGGTTTTAAAGGTAATAACCAACACCGTATACTGTTCCTGGAAGCTATTAGGCAGCCAGTGAAGCGATTTCAAAACTGGCATTATATGGTCAAACCTAGATATACCGGTGACCAATTTGCCTGATGCATTTTGAAGCTTCCGAACTTGGTACAAGGGTAGCCCCAACTAGACCGCATTACAGAAATCTAAATGAGAGATTACCAGTGCATGTACCACTGCTTCAAGATTCTTTCGGTCCAGGTAGGGATGTAGTTGGCACATCAATCGAAGTTGATAACAGGCACTCCTGGCTGTTGCATCTATTTGAGATGACAACTGCAAAGACAGATCCAGGAGTAATCTCAAACTGTGAACCACGTCCTTTAGGGAAAGTGTGACCCCATCCAGGACTTGCTGACAAAACTCCATCCCTGGACTTAGGGTACCTATTGTAAGTACCTCTGTTTTCTCTGGATTCAGCCTGAGTTTGTTTTCCCTCATCCAGCCCATTATTAACCCAAGGCAGACCTGCAGAGGAGAGATGCCATCCCTAGTCACTGCAACAGTCAGAGACATAGAGAAATAGATTTCAGTGTCATCAACATACTGATGACACCATGCCCCATGTCCCTGGATGATCTCTCCCAGTGGCTTCATGTAAATGTTAAACAGCATGGGGAACAGTATGGTCCCATGGTCAGGGAAATGTAATACTCCACATCATTTACTTGAAAGTGATGTGGTAGCAGGCAAATAAATCCTTCTGATGGTATGTCTCTATACCTTGTGTAATGTTTCTGCAGAAAAAATCTTGAGCTTTGTGGGGGGCTGTATCTACAAATATATTAAGCAGTGTGAAGCAGGGCCAGCGCAACAAAAACTTATGGTAGGAACAGGGGAAATTACTCTGGAAGCTCTTGTAAGGTAAAAAAAAAAAAAAGAAATCTTACATATATTGTCTCAGGAAATCCATTTTAGGACTGAAAAGGAGATAGGCAAAAGAAGCTGACCTAGGAAGTATGCTATTTAAATGATGCATGTGTACTAAAAGGCCAGAAGCCATGTCAAAGCCACGCTCCAGTGATGCATGCATACTAAAAGGCTAGAAGCCATGCCAAAGCCACACTCCAGTCCTAAGGAGTGCAGCTTTGGCGCAGTTCTGGCCTCTTATAATGCATGTGTCATTTAAACAGCATACCTCCAGAGTGACCGGAAGCAGCTTTATTTTGACCTGTCTGTATGGTTCCCTAAACATGGTTACAAGAGCCTCTAAAATCTATAAGTCTAATAGAATAAAATGGAAAGTTTATTAAGCTTAGTAAAACTATTATAAGAATCTATTAAAATCATGAAATTATTAAAGAAATTAAAAAGCCGGAAAGAGAAAGAAGGTTACAGTACAATGATAAAGGACTGACAAGAACATCACTAAGGATTGAAGAGTTAGAATAGAAATGATAGAAACTATAGAGAGGAAGGATGGTAGCAAAGAGGTTAGATAGGAGACAATAAGGAGGACAAAGAATAGTATAAAGACTAGCATAAATCGGAACTGATGGAATCAGAATGATCCACCTGTTTGATGATTTGATTGTTTGTCTGTATTGTTTTCTTTTTTCTTTTTTTTTTCTTATTTAGTTTATTTAGTTTATTAGCATTGAAGAAGAGAATGTAAGTTGGAATGAGAGAAAATGGGGAAATGTATAGAAGAGGCAAGTAGGTAAGGAAGTAAGGGAAGAAGGGAAAGGATGATTGAGGGTAGAAGTATGTAGGATGAAGTGTTGGGTAGATAGACAGATTGAGGAGAAGAAGAGGAGGAGAAAGAATGAGAAAGAGGGGAGGAAGGAGTGAGGAAAGTATGAAGTTGAGAGAGGGAAGAAGAAAGGAAAATAAGGAAGAAGGGAAATGGAAGAGAGAAGAAGAAGAAGAGAAGAGAAGAGAAGACTGCGAAGGAGGAGAAGATTTTAAAGAAGGCTACAAAAGTAAAGAAGAGAGTGTATACTGTATGTTTGGAAGTGTATGCTATTGAACGTATGATGGTTTTATGTTTATATGTGGAAAGATTTTGTGTTTGTGAAATAATTTTTTTTTAAAAAGCTGGCTCTCATGATTTGGTGTAAGCAGGTTGTGGTTCAAGCCTCAGGGATGTTCCTTCCAGAACATAGAAAAACAAAGAAACTAAGGCCTGGGGCCAAAATTAGGGCTGCACGCTCCACACTCTCCCAGTACCATTTTGGGCATGCACATGTTTACATGGTTCATGCGCCAATGATGTGTCTCGAGCACCACCTCTAAACAGTGCGACACACAAGAGACATCACCGTGGCGCTCCAGAGTGCTAATGGCACTTTGGCAGCAGTGCAGAAAGGAACTGTGTTTCGTGGCTTCTTTTTGGAGCGCTTTGTTGCCTGCGCCATGTGGTTGCCATGGCAATAATGCGTCTATCCAGCCCCTAACTTACTTCTTCAGAGAAGCAGAAGAGTGATGCCTTTGCAAGTAATAAGGAAGCAAAAGGTTTGAGCATATAGACTAAAGAAAGATACAGAGGATGAAAACAAAAGGGCAGGCATTAGCTAGACATCTCTCTCTCTGTCTAATCACTTCACAAGCAATTTAGGTCATTTTTTTAAAATCTTGTATATAGTAGGTATGAAAACTTTTTTTAAAAAAATGCTGCTATGCATCACATAGTCCTATACCATCTTTATTTTAATATATGGGTGCATGTTTTACTTCCTTCTCACCATTATTTTAAGACACACAGATGGAATCCAAAAAAAGGTAACATGCAGCCTGGTAGGAATATTATGGAGAAGCTGTATATGAAGTTTTATAAGAATCATTGGACTCTGGCCAAAGACACATTTGGCACTTTTATGGTGCTCTCTTTTTCTGTCAGTTTTAATGATTCTAAGCTGATTTACTGTAGTAAGAAATATTAATTTTGGAATTGTTTTGGATTTTGGAAGGGCAGCCACCATTTGTCAGTTTCA
Organism: Sceloporus undulatus; assembly: GCF_019175285.1. Taxonomy (NCBI): domain Eukaryota; kingdom Metazoa; phylum Chordata; class Lepidosauria; order Squamata; family Phrynosomatidae; genus Sceloporus; species Sceloporus undulatus. The sequence goes on along the minus strand of NC_056522.1, from coordinate 115,024,354 downwards.
CTGACTAAACTGTGAGTGATGTACAAGGGGTAAATTGTCCTGAATTCAAGAAGACAGTTTAGCTAACATTGTTCAAGACCCATTTTTAATGCTCTCCTCTAATAAACCTTTAATAATTGTTACAGTGAATGAGGCAGTCATTGAAACAAATAAATCTGTGTGTACATTTTGAAACAGATGGTCCTGAAAGAAAGCCCTCCTCCATCCACCATCATCCAGAGGCAGAGAAAGGCAAGCCAGCTCCATCCTGCCTTGCCTGAAAGAAGAGCCCCCCTCCATTCACCATCATCCAGAGGGACAGAAACGCAAGCCAGCTCCATCAGGTCATGCCTGAAAGAAGAGCCCCCCACTGCCATCCACCATCATCCAGAGGGAGAGAAAGGCAAGCCAGGTCCATCAGGCCTTGCCTGAAAGAAGAGCCCCCCCCCACTGCCATCCACCATCATCCAGAGGGAGAGAAAGGCAAGCCATCCAGCCTGGAGGGAATGAAAAGGCAGGCCCAACTCCATCGGACCTAGCCTGAAGAAGAAGAAGAGCCTTCCCTCCATGCTATCAGTCATCATCCGGTCTGAGAAGGAGTGAAAAGGCAGGGCCAGCTCTATTGGGCCTGGCCTCAATTAAGAAGCAGAGCCCTCCCTCCAATCCATCTGCTTGGTCCAGGCCTCAGAGGGAGAGAAGAACTGCTGGACCTGATCCCCTTCTCCACCACCTTCCCTTTCTCCTTTCATGTCGTGTCTTTTTAGATTGTAAGCCTGAGGGCAGGGAACTGTCTAATTAAAAAGACTGTATACATTTACAGTGCTATAAAAATAAAGGTTAATAATAATAATAATAATAATAATAATAATAATTCTGAGGCAAAATCATGACTCAGATTTCAGATGAGTGGGACAAAGTTCTTTTTGTCTGCAGAACAAGGAGGAGGGAAGCTGCATTCAAGAAATGTTGGGGGTTACAGGGAGGAGAGGAAAAGAAAGTTCCATCATTACATTGGTGGCTGAGCACAAGTTCAATGTTGGTTTTAGGCTAATGGCATTATAGTAAAAAGGTGTCAGGCTTATTTTTAAAAACAAAAGACATGGCAATAGCACTTGAGCATGTGTAGCTTTCCGAGTCCTTGTTTGCAGATAGGTGAAGTAAATCAGTGTTGCTTCAGGGTGAACACATTAGCTCAATATGAAATGTATTCATTGACTGTTGGATAAAGAGATAACATGAAAGTAATTTTCATGCAACACGTAACAGCTAGTACAGCAGGAACTGGGGTCAATACAGACAGTGGTTCTCTTCACTAAAGGCTGTTACTTTCCTGAGAATGGTAGTGCAAAGACTAGTTCATCATTTTCTGCTCTCACTAAAAAATTCCATAGACTGCAGTTGGGATGAAGTATGTTCTTCTTTGTTAGTTTCATCCCCAATGGATGAACATGTAATTTTAGCAATTTTCTTCCAGCTGTATCAGTCTCTGAAAACTGTGCTGTTTTTGAAGGTGATTTACAGTTCTAGACTTATTTTGAACAAAATACACATTTGGTATTTTTAGGCAGAAAAAAACACATTTTGTACAGGAAGCTGCTTTTCTATGCAGAAAATAATACTCCTGGACAAAAATATTCTTTTCTTTACTAAAAATGTAGTCTTCTTCACATAAAATGTTGTTTTCTCCATAAAATTACTATGTGCAAATTTTGTACAGAATAAGTTCTAAACTAGAAAGATTCTCAACAATCCAGGTTTCTTTTCATCAGTTTCCAGCTACTCAAGAAACACATTTTTCAATCATTTCCTGTGTTCTTAAAAAACATTTTCCTCTACCCATCAGGGAATGTAATTTGACACCACTTTAAGTGGTGTGGCTCCATCCAATGACATCCTGGGGTTTATAGTTTTAAAAGGTATTTAGCCTTCTCTGTCAAAGAGTGCTGTGCCTCACAAAACTACATATCACAGAATTCTGTAGGATCGAGCCATGGCATTTAAAGTGGTATCAAAAATGTATTATTTCTACAGTGTAGATACACCCCAGGATTCAACTGAGAAGCAAGATAAGGAAAAAGGATGTTGAGATGTTGCCATGTTCTCCCTCGAGAGTTACTGCATATGATACTTCAGAATTGTTGTTCTGTGACTTTCCCTTATTAATTTTCCCATCCCTGTTTCTCACATTCATCCTCCTTTTCTTCTCCCCCCTCTAATTTCTCCTAGTGATACAAATCATGTAATTTCTCGTTCCTTCTTTCCCTCCCTTTCTGTGCAATTCTTTCTTGTCTGCCCTATCCCTGAAAAATTTAAAACCATGACTGTGATATGTTAGATTCTAAGTCTTGCTTTTGAAAATAAATGAATAAACAGGATGTCCCTGTTAGATTATCATCCACATATTCCCTTCTCCCAACAATTTGGGTGATCATTTGCAACATTATTACAGTTATCATTCTGGGGTGAGTAAAAATTTAACCCTTTTACTGTAAAAAGGTAAAGCAAAGAAAGAAAGTGCAGCAGTTAAGGGGGTAGTGTTTAATGGGAGCAACCTATTAAAGGGTTCATTCAGTTTTGTGTTTTGTTTTGGTTTATATAATACATTTTAATGTTGCTTCTTAATGCTTCTTGACATTTCCCGTAGCTTCTCCATCCAAATGTATCCTGCTTTATTTTCTTTAAAAATCAATAGAAAAGTTACACAATTCAATTTCTTTGCAAGTGTCTTGCTAGTGACATGAGCAACTCATGTCTTAGATGTGGATGTCTGATTCCCCCCAGAACCATTCCAGATTTTTTTTTTTCAGATTTGTTGTAACCTTTACATAGTTTCTCCCCAGGTACTCCTTATTTTCTTTTTTTAAAAAATTATGAGGAGTTACAGTTCAATAAGGTAAACTGTAAGGGTATTATTGCTAGATGTATTCCCTTGGAGAAAGATCTCAGGGCCTGGCAACCCTTTCCAAGATGGGAATCACACAACTTTACAGATGCTGTTGAACTGTAACTCTCAATAGTCTTAGCTAGTATACTCAGTGGCAAAGCGTGCTGGGAGCTACATTCCAACATCTGGAGGACACAGGATTACCACTCCTGTTCCCACTTTTCTTCTATGCTTCTTCTGTATCTCACTTCCTTCTTTGCCTTATCTTGTCCAGCTGTGTCTGTTCCACTTCCTGCAGAGCCAGTGGTGAAGGATTATAGGAATTCAGGTCCAAAAACATGCTTTAAACTCTGTCCAAAGAAACATTGGGAAGAATTTCCTGAGAGTAAGAGCTATTTGACAGTGAAACACATTCCCTCAGAGTGTGGTGGAATCTCCTCCTTCGGACATTTTTAAACAGAGGCTGGATGGCCATCTGTTGGGGTGCTTTGATTCTGTGTTCTTGCAGGGCAGGGAGTTGGACTAGATGACCCTTGTGGACTCTTTGAATTCTATGATTCCAGGATTCAAAGCTGCACTTGCTCAACTAAGCTTCCTTGTAATTGGACATATTCTTTTAGAGGGCTTAATTATACTTTGGAAGGGTCAGATTAGATGCCTCGCCCATGCTTTGCTTCTCAAAACCTGTTGCAAAATATGGGTTTACTTCCTCTGTTTTGCTCTGTGTCAATCCAAAATTCATGTACAAAGAATATCAAGTGAATGGCAAGCCCTATCTTCCAGAAACAATGTAACATTATTTCACTGAAACAATAATGGGAATTAAGACCTCTTTACAACAGGGGTGGGTATCATGTGGTCCTCTAAATGTTGTTGGCCAGCAACTCCATTGACTCTGACAAACAGGCTGGTCCCTGCACCAGAGGACAAATGGACAGACATCAGACATTATGAATTGGAGTATACAAAAACTGGTTGCAGAAAACTTCAGTATTCCTGGGTATTCCATTGCAATCCTTGAACAAAAAGATTACAAAGGAAGATTGGATAGAGAAACAGTAGAATTGGAGTATATCAACATACTGCAATCTAGCTGAACAGAAACAATGATTTCTTGGCACACTAAACACATTAGAACACTAGCTAACCCCCAGCTTCATGGAGGTTGTCTTGGCCAGTACATCATATCTTCTTTTTAGATTCCACACTGCATCCTAATATTCATGTGGTTATCTACTAACCTTGGCTTGAGACAACATCCTTCCGCCTGCTTTGTCCCCTAATGGCCATACTTAAAACTGAACTTATCATCTCATCTTGGCACCTACAGAGCTTTACATTGCTATAGATATTCTCAAACATAGACTGCTATGTTGGTCTGTTTCTGGGATTTCCACTCCACCAAATACATCTGATAAAGTAGGGTCAAGTCTATGAAAGTGCAGGCTACCAACTTCTATCTTTC
>NC_056522.1:114993723-115015026 GCF_019175285.1 Sceloporus undulatus | reverse complement strand
TTATTATTCCTGGCACACAGCCAATTTACAGTTCAGCTGGGCCTGGGAGGTGCAGCACTAGCCTCCCTAACAGCACAAATCTTCCTTCTGCAATGACAAAGAAAATAAAAAATCAGAGAAATAGCTGCAAATGTTTTTATGCTGGACCCACATTTAAAATAAGGGGTTTCTTATGTTGAAATCTGATAACCCCTGTGATCTGTATGAAAATAACATACGTTATAGAGGGGTTTCCAAAGAAGCATACAAAATTTCATAAGGATAGGGTTGGGTAAGAAGTGCTGTAGATTAGGGAGTTGATCCTGTTCTTTTATTTCTCTCACTTTTTGTATGATGAGTATGCAGTCTGAAGGATTTCAAAGCCAGAATGAAAGAAGAAAAGGGATTGGGAATTAGTTTTTGTGCTTATCCCTGCTGATGCAGGTCACCTACTCTTAACCTTACTGGTTTGTAAGGCATTTTTTTTAATTAAAAAGAATTCTGTCAAACTCTTGTAATGTATCTGAGCAGCTGACAGCAACAAAGCTAGAGAAACTTTAAATGCATCATCCTTGATAGGGTAAGATGGATGATTGACACTTTGAGAAAGTATATGGATGTGCACACATTGTAGAGCTTGTATGTATTATATAGTGCAAGGGGAAACTTTCAAGCAGGGGTGGGAATCATGTGTCCCTCCACATGGATTCTATTTTATGCACTCCATGCTTCAAGTTATGCTGGTTCAAAGTACAGGGTGTTTTTAAAAAAGGGTAAAAAGGAAAATGTTACAGTGGTTTTTAGTACAGAGATTGCATAGTGCTATAGCAGCCAGGTCTGAACAGGGTAGCTGATGATAGGGTGACTTGGAGGGCTCTCATTCATAGAGTCACCATTGGTCAAAGTCAATTTGGCACAGCTAACACAAACATAGTAACACAACTACACCAGCAGATATTTATGCTTTGCTGATATTATATAGAATTTTGCCTTCTCTGTTCCTACAAATCTCCAAATTGAAGGTTGAGAATGAGCCAGTGTCTTGGCTTCCCTTTGGAGGAATTCTGACAGTCTGATTGAACTGAATCAGGATTAAGGATTTATCCAAATCTGACGTACTTACCTAAACAAAAAAGGTTCTGTGCCCCCTCTAATAATATATAAGTTTATAAAACACAATCATGTTCTGTTTTGTCTTTTTTATATATAAACTAAAAGATTCCATGTACTGGAGCCATTCTATCCTTGTTGCAGCACAATCTTGCCTTTTCTTGTATAAAACCTTTCTCAGACCTCTTCATCCATTTTGAGATAAAATGATCTAAAAACAGCCATGCTTTAAAAGCTGTAATAATAGCTCTTTTTTATCTGTTACCTTCCTTAGTATTGCTCCCCCACCCCAAACAATAACCTCTTCCTATTATGTGCAGGACAGTTCCTTGATTTAAAAAAAAACCCCTTGATAAAAAAAATGCTCCTTTGCTGGTAAACATCTTTTGAGCATCAATTTCAACTGATAATTAATATCCTTAATGTTTTGCCCCATCATGTCAGTCTGTCAGGTACCAGTATAAGAAGCAACAATGTGTTATTAGTAAGATGCCAAAGAAAGAAGATTTTGACAGAATTCTCCCTCTGATGGGGACAAAGTCTCAGTTTTCAATGGCCTCTTTAGTACAGAATGTTAAATGAATTGATGTGTGCCAGTGCAGGTAAAGAAAATAATTACTAATTGAGCCCTAGATCAACCAAATATTTATTCACATGGCTACTTTAGTCTACATATTATATTGATCTAACTGAAGAGAACTTCATATCATTTTTTGGATGGGTGAAAAACAACCACAAAATCTCTCTCTCTCTCTCTCTCTCTCTCTCTCTCTCTCTCTCACACACACACACACACACACACACACAATTTTCTAGACCCATTTCTGCTTTCTGTTCTATTTACTTAAATGTGTTAGAACAAAAGTGGTAGGAGTGGCTCAAAGAAGGTGCTGTGAGCCAAAATGCCAGGGCTACCATGTCACTGTTCTGCTGGAGTAGATCAGATTATGTTATTCCTGTTAGGCTATCAGAAATAATACCATTCGCAGAGGGAAGGTGGGGAGATATTAATATATACTTGTTGTTGCGTGCCTTCAAGTCATTTCTGACTTATGGCAAGCCTAAAGTGAACCTATCATGGAGTTTTCTTATCAAGATTTGTTCTGAGGGGTTTTTATCTTTGTCTGCCTCTGAAGCTGAGAGAGTGTGACTTGCCCAAGGTCACCCAGTGGATTATCATGCCTTAACATGGGTTCAAATCCTGGTTTCCCAGTGTCCTAGACCGACACTCAAACCACTATACCACAATGACACTTTTAGTCACTTTATAACCACATGTCATTATATGCTTTGTGGTTGGAGAGAACACACTAAAAATGGTATTAAACAAACACATTTTATTTTATCCAGATTTATTGTTTCATGAAGAGGAAAAAGCTGTAGCTGGTGTTGAGGCTGGACAAATCAGAATAAGGGGAATATCATATACTTTGCTAGAAAGTATTCATGATGTAAAGTAGGCAAAGACCCATCTAGAATGGGGCAGTATCCCTATCTTCTCCCTCCGCATGTTTGTATGTACTTGGAAGAGAGTACCCGGACCAGGATTCCGAGATATTAAGACATATGAACTGGAATATTCTTTGCACTGTGTTGATGCATAGCAACTTTACTAGTCAGCAGCCATTATAACTGACAAAGGATCTGTTTGTCTGTCTCTTGTGAAGTGATTAATTGACATTCCCACCTTCTCATGTAAGTGATCTCTGTTGTTACAGGAAGAAACAGAGTCCCTGTAGCAATCCCCTCTTGCAGCAGAGATCATTCGCAAGGGGGGGGGGGGTGTGAGAATATCAGTCAACAGCTTCCTGAGTGACATGGGGAACAGCTGCCAATCAATTGCAATGACTGCCAGCTGGTAAGTGTGGTTGGGGGACTTTCATGATCCTTATGAATCCCCTAAACTAGGGAATATGGAGGGATTGTGAACATGAAGGAGTCACAAATGTGTAACCTTTGGTTGTACATTTGTAACTACCTTCTAGGATTCCAGCCACAAGTTAGATCCATACTTTATAACACAGGAAGAAAATATATATTTGTTATAAATTTGTTAGGAAAACTTGCATTTGACAAAGTGAGAAAAATGTGAAAGAAATATAAGGCTGGGAGTGTGTGGTACTGGTTTCAAAGCTCCATAGATCTAGTTTAAGACTGAAGGAATAAAGCAAATGTGAAAAACAAATTGTGGCGTCAAACAGAGGATTTGCATAGTATTACTGAGAGATCAACATGAACAAACCAAACACCCAAGTTCTAGTGCATTTGCTCATTAGGCAAAATTAGACTGTAGCTGTATCCTCAGGCAATACTAAATTTCTGTGAGAAGAGCCTGCCAATATCCAGTTGAATCTTTAGTCTGCAGCTGTCCACGATGCCCTAAAGTGATAAATGAATAGTGGAGTGTTAAATTAGAAGTGCAGAATACTGCATACTTCAAAAACTGTAGATAGCCTGTAAAAAAAAAAAACAGTTTATAATAAATATATCCTCAAGCATTAGTGCAAAGGCTTTCATAACTCTCCCTGTCCTTGATAGCTGAAAGTTAAAAATACAACAGCTAAACATTACTACTGTTACTTTTAAGTAATCTGGAAATATTCTGGAGTTTGCCAGCTTAATTTTGATTCCTAGGGCAGCTGTAGCAGTCTCTTGTTCTCCCTCCTCCTTAACACTAACATCTATAGTACATTTTATTTTATTTTTTATAAGCATGCCCCAATACACATTCATGATAGGAAGAAAAAGGTAGAATAGATATACATGGAAGATTCCAGTTTTTCAGACTAGGCACTGGGCCAAATTCATCTTCCCTGGGGAATTTGAAATATCTGTCAGTAATCTCCTCCTCCTCTTCCTCTTTGCTTCAATTTCATGTAATGTTTCTATGTAACTGTCAGTCAAAAATCATCAAAATTAAATGTGACAAGTAGACATAAGTAATAAAAATGGCTACATATTCCATTCTAGGGGCAGTTTTGAAGGAAGGGTTTAGCTTTCGTTAGAGGAAAGAGAGCCATTTTTATGGATTGAAAAATGCACAAGTAGGGCTCAAAAGCCGGCATAGTGTGGTGGTTTGTGTGTTGGACTACAAGTTCAGGAAGCCAGGATTCAAATCTCCACTCAGCTACAGAAATCTAATGGGTGACCTTTTGCAAGTGACACTCAGCCTCAGGGAAGGGCAGTGGCCATCCCCTTCTGAATAAATCTTGCCAAGAAAATCCTGTGATAAGTTTGCTTTAGTGTTACCATAAACCAGAAATGACCTGAAGTCACACAACAACAAAGCAGAGGGAGACAAGTAGTAATACACACCCTTTCCCATCAGGTAGCTGATTAGAATCCTGAAAAACATATAAGATGAATACTGCAGGTCAGATTAAAAGCATATCTTGTCCAGCATCTGAAAGTCATGTTACCCTCCCACTATGGTTCTCCAACAACTGATACTGAGAGGTGTTCTGTCTGTGATACTGGAGATGACATCCTGGCTGAGAGTCTACAACAGGATGGCATCTCATAAATCTCTGCTATGGAACCCTTGTATGTATAACTGAATTACCAACCAAATCTGCATGTGCAGTTCTGTGCACAATGCATATCTGCATCCAAAGTTGCATTGCCTGCACATCTCTTCTTCAACAGTTTTGAACAGTTTATAAATGTTCTTTATCAAACAGAAATTTCTACTCACTTCCAAAGGGGGACCTATGCATGTGTGAGACACCAACAGGATTCTAGTGGTATCCATCTTGGCTAGTAGTCAGGGATATTTTCATTCTCCATGGATTTCTCTAATCCTCCTTCAGAGCTGCCTAAATTAGTGGATATCATCACATGTTGCAGAAGTCAATTGCACAGTTTCACCCAGAAGTGCTATATAGAGAAATTCTTTTTTAAATGGGTCACGTTTTGTCTTGAATCTTTCACTGTCTGTTTTCAGGTTCTACTTTCTCTACTCCATGAATAATTTTATAAATCCCTAATGTGCCTTCATTCTCCCTTTCTATTTTATGAAGACATCCTTCTTGTCTCTAATAGTTTAACTGGTGTTTTTCATGAACAACACAGGCATTGTTTGGATTCAGTGATATCTTTCCACATCTGTGGTATCCTCTGACATTCTGGAAAGACTTGACTTTCCTAATATTTCCTTCTATCTTTAGTTTTTCCTGTTGCCTCTTTCTGGTGATTATTCACTTACATATATGCTGGGAAATGGTATGGGATGATGGAATAATTTTCCTGTTTATATCCTATGTTATAACATAGGCGGGTTACAAACCGCCATAAAGTACGCGCTCCGCGCGTACTAGGGTTAGGAAGGGCCGTATTAGGGTTAGGAAGGTTCTTACCTTCCTGACGGCCCTTCCTCCCAGTACGTGCGGAGCGCGTACTTTTTCGCGGCGCCCATCCACATGGGCGCCGCCATTTTGACGTACTGGACGCTGTGCGTCCAGATGTGTCGCGGCGGAAGTGACGTCGCGAGGGCGCACTCCACCCCTCGCGGCGCCACTTCCGCGTTCCAAAAAGGAGCGGCATTTCGCTGCTCCTTTTTTGCTGCGCGGGGAAGCCTCGCGGTCTGGCAGCTGGGGCTTCCCTACGCAGCAAATGGCGGCGGCGGGAAAACGGCCCCTTGAGGGCCGTTTGTAACCCGCCATAGTAAAACATGAAGATCTGGGCTGAAATCCAGTTGTTAGTTCCAACTAAAGTAGAGACATTTCATAAATCAAATGGGATTTATAAAATGAGATTTATAAAAGTGCTAATTTGCCATCAACAGATTCAGTGGGTCAATTGTAAGTGGGAGCTGCTATACTTTTGCGGGGTTTTAAGTCTGTTTTCTTTATTTCTTTTATACATTTCACTGATAGGGAACAATTTGGCATTTACTAATTAAGATAAATCAAAGAGGATATCAAACATAACTAATCACACTACATAACTCCACATATATTTGTGTTTGACTCCAGAGTTACCACAAGAAGATGGGTTTTTCTTTCTTTCTGTAGTTTGGATTTAATAGACTCAACTTCATCCTGAAAGCTTTACAAAACACTGTAGGAAAAGAAGCTATCATGAGGGCTATGAAGAATGGTAACACATCAAGGCCAGATGGCAATCCTGTAGAGGTTTACATAAGCCTGGCTGCAGAGTTCTCACTGAATGTCTTCACAAGCTGTTGTAGTAAACTTTAGAGAAAAGTGATAGTCTCACAGGACTCAGAAGATGCAAGATTATTAAGATATATACATCCAAAGAAGGGAAGTTTGACAGAAGCAATTATCGGGTCATTTCAGTTCTATCTACAGCTGACAATATCTTGATGGATTCTGCTCATCTGCTTTTGTTTGTAACAATTAGATAACTCCAACTAACCCTATACCTTTCCTTTAGATATTGCTCTGGGCCATGCTTATTATCTATCATTCACCAAATATTTTTGAGAGAGCACAGTGCCAAGCATGATGATATAAATTTTGTAGTTTGTGATTTGAAACCATCAAACCATAGCCCCCAAAAGGTCATGGTAAATGCACATACTTTCTCATTGATGGCAGCTCCACACAATGCAACTGTATTAACAAACATAAATGTTTCTTACAGAAAACACAAAAAGCATAGATGATGTATATGATGGCTGGAGAAGCCAATTAACTGAAACTGTTTGGTAGAGATATAAGTGAGCCAGTGTAGTGGTTGGAGCATTGGTTTAGGACTTTGGAGACCAGGGTTCAAATCTCAGCTCAGCCATGTAAACCCACTGGGTGAGGCTGGGTGAATCACACTCTCTCAGCTTCAGAGGATGGCAATGGCAACCCTTCTCTGAAGAAATTTGCAAAGAAAACCCCATGATAGGGCTGTAAACTTTTATAGATATCATTCTCACAAGGAAGAATAAATAATTAGACAATTTTTCTCAATGTTACAATGTTACCAAAACCTTCATACTCTGTGTAACTTCCCCCACCCCGAAAACCCCCAACTATTTTTTTCTGTATAAAGGACCATGTTCTTGTGCAGAATTTTTTTTTTCTTTTTTCTGCGACGAATACATTTCTACAATGTGTGAGCAGGAAACTTATTTTCTCTGTGGAAATGCTCTTTCCTGTGCAGAAATATTTTCTTGGCAAAAATTGCTTTGTGTAGTAAGATTCAGGGAAGGTTTTAAGCATAAAACAGGTTCCTTCAGGCCTGTTGGGACCCTGCCTTGCTGCAAAGAGGCTTTAATTGTACACATAGGTCCAAAACACACTGAAAATAATCCAGTTTAAAACTGCTCTAACTGCCCTGGCTCAGTGCTAGTGAATCCTGGGAATTGTAGTTTGTTGTGGCATCAGAACTTTCTGACAGAGGAAGCTAAATGTCTCACAGCACTACAGTTCCCAGAATTCTCTAGCATTGAGCAGTTAAAGTGGTCTCAAACTGGATTATTTCTGCAGTGTGTTTTGGACCATAGTTATTCAGCCAATCCTTCCCTGGCCTGCTTAAAAAAACAGGAAGGGTATGGATATAATACACATGTTGTAAACCTTGCCTCTCCAAGGAGCCTGTCCATGCCCTTTGGGATGCACTAATACAAAAGTAGCAATTATCATTGGACAAACAAGGATCAAGGTTATATCCACCAGAGCTATATCAACCAAAGTGTTCATTACAGAATGAACCCAAGTGATTTTATCTGCAAATTCTTCACAGTGGGTTGTTAGATGTCTTAAATTTTCCTGTGGACCATACTGTAAGAGATACTTGACTACCTGTAATATGTTTGGGTAGCTCCTTCAAGATGCAGAGTTGGCAGAGAGAAAATATTGATTCACTATACCCTTATTGCCCCACCATTAGTCTTCAAATAAACTTTAATTTGCTTTTGGTCAGTCTTGCTCCAGATTTTCTACCAGTGTTACTCTTATCAACATTACACACATCTCATTGTTGTCAGCTCCTTAAATATGAAAGGTGTTATTTCAGTAATTCATATGAGAGCTCAGTTCCTTCACTAATAGTGTACCTATATAGTTGATCAGGCTGCAGTCCACACTCAGTAGTGAAAACTATTGGGCAAGCTACACTCTCTTAGCTAAAAGTGGAAGGTAATGACAACCTTAGGGGCTCAACAGACCGCCCCTTTTAGCAGCAGATCAGAGCTGTGGTAACTGCATGCTGCAGCCCCGATCTGGCCTTTCCGCAGTGCAAAAAGGATGCCATAGCTGCCAGTGCCACAGCTTTTCGGCATTCCTTTGATGCTGCATCATCTGGATGCAGTACCACAGGAGTGCCATGATGCCGCTCGCTGTGTGATGTGGTTCACTGGCAAGGGAGCAGAGTTGGGGTATGTGTCGTGCGGATGCAATGACCCCACTTTGCCCTGATGCCTTAATGGCTGGTCTGTACAGCCTGTTACTCTTCATAAATCTTGACAAGAAACTCCTAAAGTCACCATAAATTGGATTTGACTTGGAAGGTACATAACAACAACAAAAGTTCTTTTGACCATTTGAAACTGTAACTGTAACTAATTACTTTTCAAAAAGTATGTTTCCAAGCTCTGCCTGTAATTTAATTATTTATTGATGCATTTATGTTTATGAGATGGAGACTATTAATACTTTGAACTACTATGTCTTATCAAAAGTTGCTTGCACAATGAAAACAAACATACCAAGAAGAAAGATTCTATCCATTGCCTTATAATAACATCTGTTAAATATTTTAGACTACCAACTGGTTGCTTTGAATTTCCCATTATGTTTTGTGGTTCTTTCAATACTGTGTCAGCATTCTCTGTGTAAACAACTGTAAGGCCAGGAGTATTCATCCCTGCATCTTTTTCTCCAGAGCTCACCTTGCAGCCAAGAATTATGCTGAATTACAATCCTCTGCTGCAAATAGAGCTTTCTCTTTTCTTCTTTCCCCTTACATGCAAAATGGAAACTGGGTTTGAATCTTCATCCTGACTCTGTGTGGGCTTTGCAGGGGAGGGGGGGGGGTTCAAAATGCTCTATAATTTGCATTAACTTTTTTTAAAAAAGCACTCTGTGAAATCCTCTATGAAATTAATGGGATTTGATAGCTCCCCTATCTCCATGCAGGCAAATATGATCCACCAGGCACCACAGCTTCACATATGCAAACAATGTGTGAAATTATAATTACAACTAATAAGTAGAAAAGAAAGGCAAATTTCCTCACTTTTGCAGCTAGGCTTATTTTCCTCATGATTATTTTTCAGCTGATCAACACATGGCTTCTCCTTGTTATGCCAGAAGGTTGGTTCCACTAGGGTAAAATTTAGAAAGCAAACATTTTGGGCAGTAAACCTTGTCACATCTTTTCTTTTGTCTTCTATATTTGGCTTGGCTCTGTGAGAAAGTTCTGCCACAAACATTTGCCACTATAGATCCATTTCTCCAAAGTTAAATGCTTTCTAATGAGGCTTGGACTGCAGCAATATATAGTAGAACTACATCAGCTCATGACCAAGTATAACTAGCTCACTAGTTTGGGAAATAATTTGCTTATCTGTCTATCACAAGTTTTCTTTTCCTCAGTCTCATAAAAATTCTCCAGAAAAGTGTAGACCTTTAATTTAGGATAGCTTAATACTGTCCCAAACAATTTTTATGATCATGTCCCTAGAGCTGACAGGCATGCACTTGGAAATCACACTTTGAACGCTTTGAGCTGCTGAGCTGCTGTACCTCATGCTACAGCTCTGCACCATTTGTTTTGCCTGCTCTGCTCTTCTGTGCACTCTGTTGTGGGACTAAAACCAGATCCATGTTGACAGACCACAGCAAGTGTGATATGATACAGGTAAGTGAGAACTTGAGCAAAAATCAGAATTGCTGTGATGTTATTTAGTTCCTCACTGCTGGTTTCTGTCCTACAGAGTACATAGCAGTTTAACACCCTGGCTGTGCAATTTCACTCGTGGCCATTCAGTGTCTGGTTAAAGGGCTACCAAGCTATGCTTCTGCAGCTCTGAGCAAACAACAGGTCTTCCTTTCCCCACTGAATAGGTTGGAGATCTGGGAAGGACACAGCTGTTCTTCTGTCTCAGATATTGTCAGCAAGACATGATCAAGGAATAATGCATCTGCCCTTTGCATAAAGAGAGGAAGAGAGGGCACCAGGAGTCAAATGAAGATGCATTCCTGTACTGAGTGACACCCAGTGTGGGGGGCATGACTCCTGGGGGTGAGACATCTGGTAGAGTTTCTGGGAGAGGGGCTTCTGGTGTAGGTGTGCTTTCCCTCTCCACAAGCCTGCCCAAGGATGGGACAGCACATGGGGACAGAGCAGGTGTGCACAGGAAGACTAAAGTGCCATGCAACCACAAAGGATGAAGTAGCATGTACAGGGGGATGGAGTGCCATGGAGGGGTGAAGTGGCACAAGCATTGGAAGGAACAAGGGACATGATGTGGGGGGATGACTGGGTGTCACTCCCCCTTCTGGGATGTGACCCAGTGCAGATGGCACCCCCGGCACCTACCCACCCCGTGATGCTACTAGTGGAGATTAGATTAGATCTAAGTCTTAGAAGAGCTACTTCATCTTTTAAAAATGGGGAGAAATCTTCCACAGGACTTGGGGAAAAATAATGATGTCCTCAGGACAGGGGTCGGCAACCTACAGCCCGCAGGCCGGATCCCGCCCAGCGAGGCCTTGGGACCGGCCCCAGCCTGGTCGTGCCACCGATTGCCACCCCCTCTGCAGCTTCCGCGCCGCTCCGGGTGCCATTTTTGGGAGGTCTGGGGGAGGAAGGGCTGTGAGGGAGCCCAGGACCTGGCAGGCCGCTGTTCTGGGCTCCCTCACGGCCTTTCCTCCACCAGACCTCTCTCTCTGGAGGGAGGTCTGGGGGGAGGAAGGCCGCGAGGGAGCCCAGGACCTGGCCGTCCTGGGCTCCCTCGCGGCCTTTCCTCTGCCAGACCTCTCTCTCCGGAGGGAAGTCTGGGGGGGAAGGGCCGCGAGGGAGCCCAGGACCTAGCAGGCCACGTCCTGGGCTTCCTCGCGGCCTTTCCTCCACCAGACCTCTCTCTCCGGATGGGAAGAGAGAGGAAGAAGAGGGGAAAAGAGGAAAGTGGAGGAAGAGGAACGAGGAGAAGAAAGAAGAGGAGGAAAGGAAGGAGGAGGAGAGGAGGAGGAGGGAGGAATAGGAAAGAGATGGAAGAGAGGGGGAAGGAGAGGAGGGAAAAAAGGAAGAGGAGGAGGAAAAGGGGAAAGGACAAAAGAAGGGGGAGGAAAGGAAAGGAAGAAAGAAAGGAAGAAAAGGAAGAAAAGGAAGGAGGAGGATGGAGGACTAGGAGGAGTGAGAAGATAGGAAAGAGAAGGGGAGAGGAGGAAGGAGACGGAAGATGAAGCGAGAGGAAGCGAGGAGGAAAAAGGGGCACCAAAGGGAGACAGAAAGGGAGCGAGAAGAGAGGAAAGGGGGAAGGAAGAGAAAGAGAGATGAAGGAAGCCAGAGACGGGCGGGATAGGAGGAGGAGAGGAAGGGGAAAACAGACGAGGGGAGGAGGGTAGGAGGATGATTTGCTTGGGAGGAGAAAAGAGGAAGAGGGGAGGGGGTGATTAGGAGGGGAGGGAACGGACGGGAGGAGGGAGGGAGGAGGAAGAGATGGAAGATAGGGGGAGGGGGAAAAGGTGGAGGAGAAGAGTAGGAGAGGAATGAAAAGAAGAGAGTTGAAGGAGGGACGAACAATGGGTGACGAGACAGAAGGAGAAAGGAAAGGGACTGAGAAGCGGAGGATGTGAGGAGTGGACGGGAGGAGGGGCAGATGAAGATGAAGGAGAGGATATGATGGAACAACCACAAGGAGGGATGACTGAGGCGGAGGGTGGTGATGGATGGTGATGATGATGGTCATTATTATCCCTATTTAGCGTCTCAGATGTGCTGGTCTTCCAGTCTACGCTGCAGAGGTAAAGGCAATTTGACTCCCCTTTAGCCGCCATGCCTCCTCCAGCAAAGTCCTGGGATTTGTAGCTTGGCAAGGCCTTTCAGACAGGTTTATCGGAGTGCTCTGGAGCCTCACCAGACTACAACTCCTGAGGCTGTGAATGGTTTTGGAGGAACTGCGTTTTGAAAGGCATTGCATGAGGAGAGTCGAGGCAGTGCTTATTATTTATTTATTTATTTAATTTTTTAAAAAATTATTTAATTATTCATTTTTTGGCTTCGGCCCCCCAGTTGTCTGAGGACAGCAACCCAGCCCCTTGGCTCAAAAAGGTTGCTTACCCCTGCCTCAGGAGGACTACATTAGTCCCAGGCATAGAAGAACTTAAGGTAGAGGCTTCCTCATTAGGGCCCTACATCCAACTTTGTGCTAATAAAAACTCATTACTGAAAGAGAAACATCTTCTTCTTTCACACCTTATATATGCTGTTTTAACAATTGGCTACAGGTGTTTTTTTTTTTTTTTCAGCCTTCCATACTGAATTTTCTCAGCCCCCTGAGGAGAAGGGACTGCAAGGTATGAGGAGGAAGTCTACATCTCTCCTGATTTTGCTAATGGATGCCGTTCTGTCAGCAGGGGTGATCTAATTGAATCCTAGTCCTGGTTTAGATTTACAGTCTCTTTGGTTTTTATATTGTTTTCTTTTGAATTTAAAAGACTTGTGGTTATATAACTGAGAGTTCCTCAGGATTGTAGGAATATGGGAAAAATAATTCAATCAATCCAGGTGTCAAATTCAACATGTACAGTTTCACGTGAGGACTTACAATCAGTTTCTACAGCGCTTTCCCTTGATCAAGACTATTTTCCAAATGACAGGATGTGGTGTAACAGGGCTAAAAAAGACACACATGTGCTATTATGTCTTTTTTAAAATGCCCCAGAGCAGTGGTAAGCTGAAGGTAGATATGCTCTTTAGGGATGTAGATTGGCAATGTTTCCATCTCTTTGCTAGCATTAGCAAAATTACCCTGCTAAAACTAAGAACAAAAACATGAGGATGTATGGTGTGTGAAATTTTTTGAGTGTGCATCTCCCAATATGTTGCAGGAAGACGTGATAGTGGCCGGTTTTGGGTGGACTTTTAAGCAAGAGAAGCCCATTAGACCCTACAAATCAATCTTGCTCTTCTCACTACATTATTTTCCACTTGTTACTGCTTTTCCCTCTCGTTATAATTTTTGCCAATTGGTTGTGTCCTAGGCAAAGAGACAATGAAAAATGCACTGTTTCCACATTGTCTGGGCTCTGAGGTGAAAAACAGTTTTGCAGTGGTGAAGCGAGAGCAACAGGTTAGGTGGAACCCGTATCGTGGGTGATGTTTGTTGGAATACTGTCTTTAGCAAGTGACTGACTGTGCCAAACTGTGATGTTCATTGCTGGTGAAATCAACTTCTTTGTTCATCATTTTAAGCTACTATTTACAATCATTTGATAGATCTTCCAGTTTTCCAGAAAACGAATGCGGAGTCTAATCCTGCAAGCTTAAAGTCTGTAGAAAGGGGTGGCAAACTGTATTTAGGATTTTTATCTCTGACTCCCACCCCAATGCCTTCCAGTATAGGGTGATAGAAGTCTTTTATCAACTCTTTGAATTGCTGCTATTCTCCACTCCTACTTTTGAGCTGGGCCAGTAGTGTTTTCCAGATCTTATCAGTAAATTATTCTTCTGTCTTTTTAATTAAAACTGGGGGAACATTCTTATTTAAATATATTTATTTTATTAAAAACATATAAAAAGTATTTACATACAAAAAGAAAAAATACAAACAAAACATAAGAACACACACAACGTGAAAACAAACAAAAAAGGACAACATGTAGATACATCTTGATTCGTTTTCTCAGAACAGCCATGGCAGGATTCTAATCAGGCGATATATGACAAATAATGAAATAATTAATCGATAGAAACATGGTACTCTCATTGTTCTCTCTCTTTTCTTTATCTTAACAATTAATATTTCTATCTTTATACAATACATAGACTTATTCTATATCCTATTATATGTTTATTATAATAATTATTATCATCATTGTTTCCCATTATATTTTCTTCTTCCCTTTATCTCTTATCATATAATATATGTTATATATCATATAACATATGCGATGTTTTAATAGTTCTCTCTCTTTTTTATTTCCTTTCTGTTCTCCTCTACATTCATTCCTATAAATTATTTCTTATTTATCAAACCCCAAACACACACATACTCCCCATTCATCAGGATACATCACAATCTTTAAGTTTGGCCTTCTACTCCGTAATTTCATTATCGGCTCTTTGATTTACTTGTCTCTCATTCTTCGTATATTGCTTTTCTTTTCATTTCTTTGAAAAAGCGCCATTTTATTATTTGTTTCTCATTACTGTTTTTCTTGTTAATTCGTTTCTATGACCAACACTGCTTTATGTTTCCTTACTTTTTTTATTTTCTTTTTTTCCCATACTTCTTAATCTTTCTTTTTTTCCCCCCGATTTCCTCAACTGGAGGAACATTCTTGATCCTTGAACCTGAAGATAGATAATGTTATTTGCATTGTGTTATGTTTTTTTTGTTGTTGGTAGCTGTCCCTCAAGTTGACTCTGATTGATGGTGATTGGTGGAACATTGTCCAAGAATCGCTGTGGATGAATTCATCTCCAGTATATTGCTAGGCTGCCTTGCCCAGATTCTGCACGGCCTTGTTCCATTACACCCCCCTCATTTAGTCTTTCACCTGGTTCTGTGGTCTTACTCTCTTTCTTCTATCCTCTCCTCTTCTTAGGCCTTTATTGCTTTTTTCTAGTGATTTCTCTCTTATGTGGCCACCAAAGTACGTAGTTTCAATTTGATTCATCTTAGCTTTCAGGAGGCTGGAGCTCTGGTCTGATTTCTGCTTTCAAGAACCCATTGTGTTGTTTTCTTGGCTGTCCACGGTATCCCTAAGTACTCTTCTCCAGTACTCCGTGTCGCTGCTTGACAAATTATGATTCTTTTGCATCTTTGCATCAAACCAAGGTCCTTGCCCCAAGGGTTTATCAGCAGCACCATCCGGTTGAGGGCCCCAACACGCTCCTCAACAAACTTGACCCAGACCAACCTCCAGCTGTAAGGCCTTTCTCTGTCCCAAACATTCCAATCGCTGGCGGATCTCGGCTGGAGACCAACGGTGGAGAGGGCCCATCTGGCCCAGCTCAAGCCCCTGGTCTCACTGGCCCAACGGATCATTACTGTGCCCGCAGGGTGAGGATGTTGAATTCTAATGAATGAACTCCTGAAGGACTGCAAGATAACAAGAGTGCCACACCAATTTAATGTGTTTGCCAGGATCATCCACACATACTTCTTGAAGCTTAAAATATTGTCATCCAATGTGTTTGATATCTGTGCCTCAAATCCTATGGCTGCTGCCATGGAGGCCACTCCAATTTGGAAAGAATAAGTACCTAATTTAACCCCCCTTGGTTAAGGATTAGCCAAAGCCTTAACTGGCACAGTCCAAAATTGAAATTTAGTCAGGGGTGAGTGGTCTATATGTAGAAACAAGAGGCTCAGAGTTTAGCTGCAAAGTGCCACATATTCTGTCAATGCCTGTACTGGGCAAGGATTTGCCATAATAAAAGAATTTAATGTAATAGATGTCCCACTACTTTATTTAATCGGTCTTAGATCTTCTAATCTGCAGTATAGCAGTCAGACTAGTTAGGACCAAATCAGTAAGTACAAGGGCCCTAATTTTAGGTTGATGTAATGACCAATTCACTAATTCTAAAGCCCCAAAGAAAGCCATTATCACTGCTGTACAAAACAAACTGGACTCATAAGGGGTGGAACACAAGAGAGTGCTGTCCCTTAAGGCCCTTGAGAATTTGTAGAGTGATGGGCCTCCTATCATCATAATTAATGACCCGAATCCTTGCCCGCCCTTTTAAGGTCTTGCAAATTCTAAAATCTGATTTGTGACCGACTAACCCCTGGGCAATGGCGGCAAAGGCTAAGGCTGAAAATTTGTTTCTAATAGTATGTGTTATTAGCCCCTTGTTGTGTAAGTAAACACATAATTGCAAACAGTATTCTACAGGTACAGGCCACATGTGACAGTGCAAAACTGTCAAAAGCCTTGCAAGCTTTCCCATAATTGGATCGTGTGTTGTCCAAAAGTGAAGTGCTTATCATCTTTGCCACCTCACCCTTCCAAGCGTCCTAAGTTCTTCCAGCATCGCTGCCCGGTGGAAGTCTGTCTCTTGAACGTTATGCCTCAAACACTCGAGCACAAACACTGTGACCAACCTTGTGACACGAGGAGACTTGGAAGACAACTGATTAATCACCTGTACTGTAGCAGCATTATCACATCAAAAATGGACAGACGAATTAGTAAATTCGACTGCCCAAATGTCTACTGTAATCACTATTGAAAAGAATTCCAAAAAGGTGAGGCCTGAGGAAAGGCCAATCATGAGTCCATATCTGTATGCACCAGTGATTGTTAAAATAAACCACAAGGGCAATCAAATCTGCTGCATCTGAAGAGACTTCCACGACTCCCAGAGCCTTAAAATGTCACTCCAGAAAGACACATCATTGAAGGATTCTGGGAATGAAAGCCAAACTTAGAAATCTTTTTTGGACTCAATAGTGACCCATATCCTATGATGTGGTTTAGAAACACCAATAGTTGCAGAGCTCAAACATCTAAGAAAGGCCCGGCCTGGTGGAATTAACCTTGAGGCAAAATTTAAGTGGCCAATCAATTCCTGGAACTCTCAAAGGGTAGCTGTATGCAACTGTAGAAACCTATGAATTGTTATCATAATGTTGGTTATTTTGTCTTGTGGCAACCTAGAACATTGATGGATAGTGTCAATTTCAGTGTCCAGAAACATCAGATGGTGGAAGGGCCCTCAGTTTTCTCGTGGGCAAGGGGAACTCCTAGCTTATCAGCAAGAAGTGCAAATTATTGCCTAAAGAATTGGCATTGACCAGATTGTGCCCTCCCTATAAAGAGAAAATCATCTAAATAGTGAACCATTCACTGCAATCCAAATTGTGTAAGTACTGCCCATTCCAAAAATGTTCAAATGCTGAGCAGGATAAGGAACAGCCCATGGGAAGAGCCCTATCCATATGAAATTTATTTTGAAACGAAAAACCCAATAATTCAAAATCCTGTGTGTATATTGGCAAAAGTCTGAATGCAGACTTAATATCACATTTGCAAGCTCCACTATGTATAGTGGCCCAAGCCAAATCAAAAGAGGTATATTGCACAGAGCAGAGCTCTTGTGGGATTTAATTGTTAATTGAATCACCTTTTGGAAATGACAAATGGTGAATTAACCTATATTGACCTGACGCCTTCTTGGGGACAATGTCCAAAGGAAACATCCTCAGATTAGGAACTGGAGGTGAAGAGAAGGGTCGGACAACTCCCCCTTGATCAACTTCTCTTTGAATCTTAGCTCTAACAACATGTTCTAAACCCAAAACTGTGTGTAAATTCCTTGAATAATAAAGTCTCGACTCTGGCCTGAGTTAAATGGTCTCCGAGCACAGAATCTAATTCACCGGCAGGTGTGGCAATGTAAATAACCTGTGGCCAAGGCTGAAACATGGCCTGATGTCTGCCAAAACTTGTTGGGTCGTGAATGAAGCTGGTATGTAAGCATAAGTAGAAGCTAACATTGGGCAATGATATGCCAATCCTTGATGTTGCACTGCTCCTTGTGTAAATTGTGATACGTTTGATGTGTCAGCAATTGACTATGTGTTAGGCGGTAACCTATAGACAGATGTATTCCAAATTCCCCAAGGCCACATCTGTGACCAATCAATATCATAATTTTGTGGCACTGGATAGACAAGAGGAGTACCTGAACTAGATGCAATCACCTGACCAGAGGATGCCAAGGGAGCTGATTCTGCCATTGCCTGAGGAACCACCACTTCAACTGCCATTTGTAGACACTGGTCCTGATAGCTGCTAAAGGTGAATGAGCAAAAAGTTTAGGGGAGATGGACACTCGGCAATTTTATTTAAACAGTATGTTGCACTCAAATGCAATGAATGTATTTTTAAAAATGTTAAAATACAAAGCATGCGATCTATAAAAAGTAATTCAAGCCTGTGGGCCATGCCCTACAGACATAAATGTAAAATGAACAATCAGTACTGGGCCAGAAAACTGCAAATCCCATGGGAACATATACAGTACAAGAAATATCAGTTCATTTGTGCCTCCCAGAATGAGATAAAAGGATATACAACAGGTTAGAGAGTGCACAATGACTAACAAATTAAAAGGGATAATACAGTATGCCCATTACAAAATAATAAATGTTGACCAAACGCGTTTCGACATATGTGTCTTCCTCAGTGGTCATGTACAACTAATGAAACAATCTTGGAAAGGTACTCATAAGATGTATGGGGACATCCCGTCTCTATGGGTAAGTTGTAGCTCCTAATGGACCAAATATCCTGCCTGAAAGAATATACATGCAGGCAACTAGGACTGGGATGTCCCACACACAGTAGCAAGCTCTAATCCTTTTAGCATCATGTGGTTTAGACCTTAGTGTATCTGCATGAACTTTATCAAGGTGTTCTAATTAAGATAATAGCAACCGCCCTAGCAACCAACTCACTTTCATCATCAGACGTATCAGAATGAATAACAGATGGTTGTTTATACACCACCCTTTTAGCAGGTGCCTTTCCTTTTGAATTACCACTCTTTTTGTTTTGGAAGGCATTGTATAATGAATGGTGGGAGAACAATATACCAACATATACCTAACTCAGCACACATCGATAAATGAATCTAATAAACTGTGATAGCCTTGGCTGAAGAGTGGGGTATAAATAAATAAGTGTTATTACATTGGGCGGGTTATAGACCGCTGCTTTGAGGTGGTCTGCCGCCGCCGCCTTTTGCTCCGTAAGGGAGCCGTCGCAGCCACACTGCGCGGCTCCCTTACGGAGCAAAAAAGAAGCTCCAAAATGGAGCGTCTTTCTGCGGCACCTCTGTGATGTCGCGAGGCGCCAGGGGCGCATTCACGACGTCACAGGCGCCGCGACACGTTCGGACACACAGCGTCCGATACGTAAAGATGGCACCGGCTGAGTGGAATGGGCGGCGCCATATTGTACGGACAGAGTCCGTATTAGACCCAGGGACGTCTAGAAGAGACACCCCTTTTTTAAAATGGGACGTCCTGCGGACGTCCCAAGTACCGGTTTGTAACCGGCCATTATTATTATGCAACTCAAGTCAATTTACTGTATGTACACATGTATAAGTCTAAAATTTAGGGAAAAAAATTGACCCCAAAAACCTGAGTCGACTTATCTACCGGTCAATGTAAGTACTGTATTTTAACTCATATAAATATATATATTGGTAAAATTCAAAGATATAGTCATATTAGTTTGTAGAATTAGTACATAGAGAGATCCTGCAGCACCTCCAAGACTCTCAAAGATGCCAGAAGATCTCTACCTGCACTTATATGGTAAAAAGCAAGTGCTTAATCTGTCCTGGAAACACTACTGCCCTCTTGTACTCTCTCATTCATTCAGCCTTTAGTATGAGAACAAATAGTTATGCCTGTTGGAATTTTGTACGTTCTTTGGCATTGTTTTCCTTTCCTTTAAATAATTCAGTAAATGTCCCTAAATTTTATCTTGGACTCAGACACAGGTCTTATCAAAATCCATAATTCTTGCCCCAAAACCTGCCCTCAACCTATACATGAAGTTGGCCTATAGTCCAGTATATACGGTATTTATTCTAAGTGCTGAATTATATAACTATCATGCAACTAATGTGCTTGTGTGTGTAATATATATATATATATATATATATATATAGTAACTTGAGGCTGAGAGAGTGTTCCTAAAATGGCCAACAAAGTTTGTGGAACAAAATGACCATCCATAATTGTGTAGAACAAATGTGTGGAACTACTGATGTTGTTTGACTCAAAGCTGAGACAGTGTCACACAAAATGTCTGCTGGAGAGTTTGATTAACAAAATGGCCTCCAGAGTGAGCATGGACAAAATGGCTGCCATGAACAAGCTGGCACCAAGTAGCTGAAGGCCCAGGGAAATGGCAAGGCCCCAGGAGGAGGGAAGCAAGCCCAGGGAGAACTCCAGGTAAGAAAAAGACAAGCCCAGAGAGAACTCAAGGCCCAGGGAACAGGAATTTTAATTTCACAGGTTTTTCTTAGGCAGGGAATCCTCAGAGGTAGTTTTTGCCAGTTCCTTCCCCTGAAATAGAACCTGCAGCACCTGAGATCTATTGGTGGTCTCCCATCCAAGGGCTAACCATGGCTGACCCTGCTTTGCTTTTTATTTTTATTTTATTTTATTTTTTTTTGTGGCAGGGCAGGAGTAGGAAGCAAGGCCCAGAGAGAACTCACAGCCCAGCAAGAACTTGAGACCTTTGCTGGGGAAACCAAGACCCCAAATGTCTAAAACTCCTTCCAACAAACAGCACAAAAACTTAGCCAGAGAAGATCCTGATGTCAGCTCTGCTTCCCTGCTTCATGGAAAAGATGCAGGATGGGGGGTGCACTGTCCTTATATACTGACTCCGCCTCCTATCACATGCCTCAGCTTAGTCCAATGGACCTTGCTGATATTGAAAATTCTGGTCTCTATCATGGAGGGTATCAAAGCCCCATCCTCCCTCAAGGCTCTGCCAATCGTCGTGGTGTGAATTTGCTAAATTGAAAGGGAAACATTTGTAACATTTGCATTGTAGCATTTGCATATTATACACAATTTTTTTTTTAAAAAAAGCCACTTGCAAAGTGACATACCATGCCAGCAGCAAGCAAACGAAAGGGAAATGTAGCATAAGCAGACATATTCTATGGCGGGGTACAGACCGCCGCTAGGTCTGTGGGGAAGCCGGAGCCTTCAGACGGCGCGGCTCCCGTACGGACCGAAAAAGAAGCTCCAAAATGGAGCTTCTTTTTGAGTCGTGTTTGTGATGTAGCGAGGCGCCAGGGGCGCACTCGCTACGTCATAAAGGCTGCGACACGTACGGACGCTCAGCGTCCGATACGTAAAGATGGCGGCGCCTATATGAACAGGGCGCCGCCATCTTGTACGTATTCAATACGTACTAGGGTTAGGGGGGTGCGGAAGCACTGCCCCTTCCTAACCCTAGTACGTATTGTATACGTACTATTTGGCGGTCTGTACCCCGCCTATGTAGCAATCTGTAGCAAAAGCATTTACATAATCTGTCAAGAATA
>NC_056522.1:114828062-114993623 GCF_019175285.1 Sceloporus undulatus | reverse complement strand
TTTTGAGTCGCGTTTGTGACGTAGCGAGGCGCCGGGGCGCACTCGCTGCGTCATAAAGGCTGCGACACGTACGGACGCTCAGCGTTCGATACGTAAAGATGGCGGCGCCTATATGAACAGGGCGCCGCCATCTTGTACGTATTCAATACGTACTAGGGTTAGGGGGGTGCGGTCTGTACCCCGCCTATATATATGTAGCAATCTGTAGCAAAAGCATTTACATAATCTGTCAAGAATAAAAATACCAAAAGAAAGAGAGAGAGAGAGAGAGAGAGAGAGAGAGAGAAAGCTGCCTGCAAGAGGGGAAGCATGTTCCACCCTTTGCCCTCCCTCTGACCTAAATCCCTCCCCTGAACTTGACCCGATCATGACCGAGGCCAAGTTCACATTTGCCAGCACCCCGTTTTTCTCAAAAGATACAGGAAAAACTCCACTTTCAAAAGACCCGCACCAAGGAGGATTTGCCCCTGAATGGGTATGCAAAGCTCAGATTCGAGTGTAAAAGAACCAGCACCAGTATGAACTTCTCGCTTTTAATCTGGTTTCCGAACCGGGGTAAAAGGTAGTCTGAATGGCTTCTCAGTTACAGTAGATTCAGGCTGTGTCCACACTGCAGAAATAATCCAGATTGACACCATTTTAACTGTCATAGCTCAATGCTATGGTATTCTGGGAACTGCAGTTTTGTGAGACATTTAGTCTTCTCTGTCAGAGAGGTCTAGTGCCACAACAATCTATAATTGATAGAATTCTATAGCATTGAGCCATGACAGTTAAAGTGTTTTTAACTTATTTCTGCAGTGCAGCCACACTCACAGTGAATCAATGGGAACTCAGCAAATCAACACTGATTTATTCAATGGGTCTATTCTAGGTAGAACTAATCATTGAATTTAGACCACAAAAGACTCGTGATTTTCTTATTATTTTATTTTTCAGCTGCTATGCTGGGATTTTTATTGAAATGGAGTCTAACTTCTAAGAAATGAAGCAGATGGCCAGGAAGGAACAGCCTTCTGTTGCTCTGCTGTGATAGGGCTAGAACCACAGCGACTGCATGGTCTGCTCCCAAAGTGGGCCACCACCTGCAGTCCCAAGCCAAGTTGGTTTAAATTGACCGTAGGGGAAATTGAAAGTAACCCTTCCCACCTCTTGAATTAGGGTTTGAAAATGACTTGTGATCTGTCAGAAAAGACAATGGTGCTAAGCTGTCACTTGCCCTGATTCAGTTCCTGACTGTGGTTTCATAGCATGAGTTGTGTTGTATTTTTAAAAAGAAATATCGCAAACAAATACTGACATTGTGACTTATGCTTGCAACACAAGGGCCAAAAGAAGTGGCTTATGGCCACTTTGGGGGCATGAGGTTTAGAAGATGCATACCTCCAAAGCAGCTGGAAGCCGTGCCAAGGCCCCACTCTGGTTCAAAGCATGGTATCAAAAAAGAATCAACCACTCTTTAGCACTTTAGTGTCTTTAGCACTGCCTGCTTGTGAAATTCCTGGAGACATCAGACTAGCTGTCACTGGAACCAGAATAGTGGCCTGGGTGGACCTTCCTGGAGGAGCATAGCAATTCTAATGTTCTTATGATTAGCAAGTGTTTCTGTATGCAGTGGTAAAATGCATAGGCTGAATTAGATGAATATGATGACATTGTAAGATGTGTGGATTCAATTAAAATATACCCCTAAAAATATGCATTGTGGTGTTTCAGGGTGGTTTTGTTGTTGTTGTTGTTGTTGTTTTTGAGGGGGGGTAGTATTTGCTCCAACTAGTTTTACTTTGGGAGGTAACTCCACAGATAGTCACTGTGCACCAAAAAGGAATAGTATAAACAAATGAAACTATTTCATTCTGTCACCATCACCCACAATTTCTAGAAGTTATCCTGCCCTTCAATGTACTAATTCTTCGTCATGGAGTGGACATTTCCTTTGGCCTGTTCTGGCATTGCTTTTTCACACCAAAAATGCATGGTTGTTGCAAGTTCTTCAGGAAACCACCCTTCCTATTAGTCATGAACAGTGATTTATGAGAGATGGACACATATTTCTGTATCGAGATCTTAGTGCATTTTCTACACTGATGCCATTGAAAGAAGATTCCAAAAAAAAAAAGAAAACATAATGGCTGAAGAAGTCAAGCCAGGAAACACCATTAGATAACAAGCAGCCATTTACTTTCTCCTTCAAATGTGGATCTTCCCCATTCTTGAATGTGAGTCTTGGCACCACTTGTACAGTCACAAAACACTACATATGGTTCTAAATTTAGGGAAATTGCTGTGGCAAAGACATAACAAATCCAGTGGTACTAGTTAGCATTTCAGGACTGAGTGATGATGGCCATCTGGGGAAAGGGGCAATTTAAGGTCAACACACATGAATAATGATAAAAGCTGAGGCTCCTTCTTCTCAGCTGTAGTTGTTTTGCTGCCAAAAGGTTGATAGAAAAGTGCAAAATGCAAGCATTGTTTTTCCAGCTGTAATTCATTCATGAGCTTCAGTTGAGCTGTCACATTCCAAGCGCAAGATTGGCACAAAATTAAAACAAACAGTTTCAAGCTAACATTTTTTGCATATGAACAACTGATGGATGCAACACTGTGGCAATGAAATTGGATGTCACATTTTTATCTTGAAAAGGACTCAGTGGAAGTGAGCATGGCCTCATGCCAGCCAAAATTAAGCATTTTCTGCAGCAAGATCCAAACCATATTAATTCCAATGGACATTTGCATGCTTCCATCTGTGTCAATGAAAAAGTTATATCTTTTGGTTATATCTTATATAACCACATGTTATAACCACATGATTATATCTTTTATTTAAAGAAATGATACAAAACTGTTTGAGGGAGAGTGACCTATATGCCTTTAAAAATGGCTAAATTAAAAATTTCTCCCAAAATTTCATTCTAATATGAATATTATTGAGTTTTAATGAGCCTACTTCTTCAATTCCTTTCTTAAAATCAATTGAAATTGATATGTATACCATGTGTATATGTGCAAATGTGTACATATGTGACAGAAGATGTGTGCACACAGTTTTTAGGGAAGATTTTGCTCACTTTCAAGTTATTGTCAAATGCTGGATTACAACACTGATTCTGCAGGAATTTCACATGTTGGCTCTAGGAGAGGAGGGGGACAATGGACTTTATTGCACGTGGCTGCTAAATTGGAATTAAAGCAGGAAAATATTGCCTTTTGTGTTACCTAAGATACAATGTTACTACCATCCAGTTGCTGCTGTATCTGCCAAGCATGGTTAGGGCATCTTTTTAATATTCATTTCTGACCTATGGCGACCTTAAGGTGAACCTATCATCAGCAAGTTCTTGGCAAGTTCTTGGCAAGTTTTGTTCAGAGAAGGTTTGCCATTGCCTTTTCCTGAGATTGAGAGCATATGACTTGCCCAAGATCACCAATAGGTTTCATGTCCATCAAACCCTGATCTAGAAATAAACAGCCAAAGAAGAGAAAAAAGACATGCAGGATAAGTCAATGGGGGAGGGGTGATTTAAGATTAACGGGATTAAGGAACATGCTGAGTCCTGAGTCCATATCAGGAAACAGTCACATCAATGGAAAATATATGATAAGGAAAATTCCCCATAATTCCCTCCCAAAAGTATCTGATTTCTCTCTCTAATGTAATTGGAGTGAGATTGAACTGATATTGTGGCTTGAGTGATAAAATCCACTATCACACTACACCATGCTAGTACTATTATTCCACTTTAATCAATTTGACTGGAATCCTAGGATTTGCAGTTTAGGGAAGGGCAGTTAGCATTCTTAACCAGAGAACTCTTACACCTCACTAAACTACAAATCCCAGAATTCTACAGGAGACAGCCCTAGTAGTTTAAGTGGAATAATAGCACTGTAACAGGTTAGTATTAATATATTTGGGTCCTAGATCGACCCAATCTTTGTGTCTGCCTCTTTATTTCAAATCTCTCTGTATAATGCAGAGTTGTGTTATTTAAAGGAAGAAGCATTTTGTAATTTTTGCATATTTTGGTGTACAAGTATGTTTTGTTGTCTTGCTTGTGTTTTGTTGTTGTTGTGTGCTCCTTCAAGTCATTTCCGACTTATGGTGACCCTAAGGTGGCCCTATCATAAGGTTTTCTTGGCAAGTTTCTTCAGAGAGGGTTTGCCATTACCACCTTCTGAGGCTGAGAGAGTGGGACTTGCCCAAGGTCACCCATAGCTGGAATGGGATTCAAACCCTATTCTTCAGAGTCATAGTCCAACACTTAAACCACTGCGCCACACTGGCTCTGTTGCTTGTTTGAGACATATGAATTAAGTTCATAATGATAATTTAGATTTAATACAGTTCTCCCCCCCCCCTTCCCAGAAAGATCAATAGGCAAAGCCATTATTGTCAAATAGACACAAAGAGTTCTAGGATTTGTAGTACAATACAGTGGAGACCTGTGTGCTGTGGTATAAAAGCAGTTCAAGTTGAAAAGAAAAACATGGAAGAAGGATAAAGCATTTGTGTAAAGATTTGTGATGCCTGCCTTGTTGTGTGCCAAGCTCCTGCTGAAAGGATAAGAACAAACAGTGCTATGTGGGCCTATATTCTGCTGACAAGCAGAGGATGAAAATGTCACTTGAAGGACTATGGAAAAGAGTAGAAGATGAAGGCAATTGTGGGACCACAGGGTGCCAGAAGGGTGCCAGAAGTGGAGGTTGTACTTTGTCATGGTTTTGTTTGGAAAGAGTGCCTTGTTGGCCAAGACAGGCATAAAGTGTGTGTTTGTAAGGGTATAAGTTTAGAGGGAAAGAACAATGCAATGAGATTGCTCTTTGTATCATGCAAAGGAGTTGTTCAATTTTATTTCAACCCATATTTTCAGGAATTTGATAAGTCTTTGTATTTTTGCTACATATTACAAATCACTTATTACACCTTGAAATCTGCTTTTCTCTCCTGGTTTGAAAACTTTACCACCTAAGATACAGGAAGGGGATGGGTGAAGTAGTTCTCACAAGTGCCATATGGTTCCTATAGGCCCCACCACCATCTCTGATTCTTCCACTTTTTCCAAAGCCCCTCAATTTTTCCATTTTTTAAAAAAATGATCCACCCTCTAACTGTTTGGAACAGAAAAGGATAGTTTTGCTACATCCCTCCACCAGATGGTTATAGGCTGGGGCAGGTGGATATTTCTCAGACTGGAAGCAGAGCTTCAAACAAGAAGTCTAAAAATTAATTTGCTAAAGTTAAAAATTTTGAATTGGAATGCTATCTCATTACCCTAATAAATGAAATTGTTTAATTAATTTGGTTATCTTTAATTGACTCATTGTTTGAAATATTAGTGTGGAGCCAAATCATGGAATTTATAAAGAAGAGCACAGAGATTCTTACTCTTTGTCTTGGGGGGAGGGGGGTGTTATTAGCTTCTTCAAAGGGATCTTTCAACTCAGTTTGGGTATCATCTACATCCCTCTCTCTCTTTATTTCTCCTCAACAAACATGCATGCTTACCTCACTCTTCCAAAGCTTTATAAGTTAAACATTATTAAAGGATGATTTATTTCTGTTAGGGCACTGATCCTCCATAGGTACAGCTGTAAGTGAATCAAGAATGGAAAATTCTTAATCTGAACTTGAGAGTATTTGAGCATATGGAGAGCATTTTTCTCTGCATTATTAAATCACTGTGTCCTTTCTGCTTCTCTATTCCCAATCAAGGTCAGCAAAGATCAGTGGCAGAGCAGATGTTTTACATGCCCGAGCCAGGGATTTTAAATTCAATCTCTGGACTTTATCACATTCCTGAAATCCCATGCAGAAACCAGATTTAAACTACATATATTTTTTAAAAAAACCCACAGGACGTTTATCACATGACATTCCTGCAAACATGAAATAACATGAAAATAAACCAAAGGTAAAATAAAGCAAAATGACAGCTTTTGGGAAGTAAGAGTGCCATGATGCATGCACCATGTGGAGCAGTGAGCAGCATCTCACCACCTTGGGGGCAAAGCCAAGGTGTGTGTCATGTGGACACTATGCCCCGACTCCACTCCCAGCTCAGCCTCTATGGCCGGTGTGCACAACCCCTCATTCTCCTGGAAAGATTTCAAACACATTCCTTACATGAAGACTTATGGAATAGAGTCACCTTCCTTTCAGGCCTCAAAGGTCTGACATTTTCAAAGAAACCTCATTACTCTTCTTCAGCAAACAAATCACTCATGGTCAACTCCCATTCCATTCCAAGACTTATTTTATTTTTCTTCTTTTCTTTCTTTCTTTGCATTACTTTTCTTCTTTCCCAAAGTCAGCTCCTCTACCCTTCTATTTTATACTGACTTGGGCCCGTTACACACGGGCTTAAAAGTATGCGAGGAGCGCATACTAGGGTTAAGGCGGGGCGGTGCTTCTGCACCACCCTAACCCTAGCGCGCACTGTGCGCGCACAAAATTGCAGCAGCCATTCTACATGGCCACCATCATCGATACGTCACGGCCGTACCGCCTCCAAACAAGGCGGCGCGGTTGTGACATATTGGGGTTGCGGCAGGGTGCCTAGGGCGCCCTTTCCGCAACCACGGAAGGAGCTCCATTTCGGAGCTTCTTCCTGGTTTGGTCCGCTGGGTGCAGCCTTCAGACGGCTGCACCCAGCGGACCAAAGGAGAAAGGGGCCAAACGGCCCCTTTCTCCTTCTCCCCACCGCCACGGGGTATCCTTGGGGCTTGAAGCCCCAAGGACACCCCTTTCCAGGCTGCAGGGAAGGGGCCTTTTGCCGCTTCCCCGCAGCCCGGAAAGCGGCGAATCGGAGCCTCAGCGGCTGCTGCTCTCGCCACTGAGGCCCCGATCCGGCGGGGAAAGGTGCGCCTACAGGCCGCCCCTAAGGGGCGGTCTGTAACGTGCCTTGGACTCTAAAAAGTTTTATCATTCATTCTTTCCTTCCCCTCTCTGTTTTTGTTATTTCTTCTGCTAAGGCAGCAGGCCTTCCTGTCTTCCTGAATGTGACACAGAGTGTGGCATGAATTTTAATGGCATAATTTACTGGAGCATGTTTCTAACTTTACTGTTAATTAGAGAATCCAGTAATTTTGGGGAAAAATACTAGAATGCTTTATAATGGGACTTACATAGTCCCTAGTGTGAGGGAATATGTGGAGAGTCTGTGGGAGGATGGAGTGATCAGCAAACCCATTTAACCTTTATTTAGTGCTATCTAGATCATACACATGTCTTTGGGTAAGCATATTTTCCCCATGGAAAACTTCCTAGTGTTCCAAAGGTCATCACGATCTCTTAAAAACATGCCTGGCTCTAGTTATGAAAATATGAAACCCTATATTAAGTGTGTGTGTGTGTGTGTGTGTGTGTGTGTAGGGTTTGCTAACAAGTGACTTGGAAGTAAGTGCAGCCTTACTTAGCGCAACAGGATGTGTGTTTATATCTGGATCTGAGGCAAATGTCCATCCTGATCTAGAATATGGTGGTTTTAAATATCTATCATGTCAGATATATGTGAATAAAGAGAAAATAATAAATCGAAATGTTGGTGTCAGTTGGAACAGCTATGCCCAGCTGTATCTCTAAGATTCTTGTTTACACTTGTCATTCTTCATATACCATTCTGCCACCCAAAAAGGAGGGGAGGGGATTTGAAGGTCCCTACCAACTGTGTCATTAAATGTTGGGGGAATTATTTAGCTTAGAGGAGACCTGTGAGAGGTTGGGCAACCTAAGGATTATTTTTGCCAATGTGTATGAATACATTTTGGAAGGACTTCAGCTTTAATGAATAAAGAAGCAACCAAACACACAATAGCAATTCAAACAGAAACACCATACAGATCTGAATCAGGTGTGGATACTGGATAGAAGAGTCTAATGATTGTAGAGAAAGGTGATATTAGCTGTCCTGAAGAGGAATCCATTAAAAGTGTGGTGTGACCCAAATGGTGTCTGTGTGAGTGGAAGTGGCTTTCTGCGCACAGATGAGGTTAGAGCTGGGGCTGATATTTATATCTGATAGCCTAGCCTTGAGGGGTACTTAACATTCTCACACAAGGTACAAATATTTTGAGTGCTTTCTCACAAAACTGACAAAAAGTGGCAATTTTGGTAGATAGTCTTAACTTCAGATTAACAAAAAAGTGATTGAATCTAGGGCAACCCCAAGATAGAATGATAGGGAAGTAGGGCGGGAACACAGGAGGGGTAGGCAGGAAAAATGTTCTTACCCACCTTTGCCTTTCTCTCCAGTGCAAGTGTATCCATGTGGAAAGTCTGGAGGGGGGAGGAAAGAATGATCACCAAATCCATCTAACCTTTGTATTACCTGGGTCCTTCACATGTCTTTGAGCCAACATGCCTTTTCCACAGGAAAGCTTTCTGGTGTTTCAAAGGTCATTATGAAAAACATACCTGTCCCCAGACATGAAACTATGAAAATATGGAACTCCATATATAGTGTATTGGGGGGGGGGGGGGGGGAGTTAGGTTGAAATACCTGTAAGCATTTATGCTAACAATTGTAAAATACATATATTGAAGCAGTCTTGACCTTAGCCAGGGGGGAAGCAACTTTGGAGGGACTGGACCACGTTTCTCCTCCATGATATACCATCAACCACTCAAGACTGAAATTGCTTCTCCCCCTCCTTCTCCTCCACTTCTGTTTCTGGTTATTTATTTATCGTGTACATACCTTATCCTTCAGTAAAAAGAGTATTCAGCATAGTTTATAAATCATTGATTTGGAAGTCTCTGTCCTCATATTCACAGTTTAAATAAAAAGAGAAAGAGGGTAGGGGAAGAAGGAGAAGAAAAATTAAGTTCAGCAGCCACAAAGTCCTAGGCCCATTTGCTATTCTTTTAATTTTGTATTTTTGGGAGTGCTTTTGGAAAATTTTGAAAATTTTCAATTACTAATACTTCTAGAAGAAGAAAATGATATACAGAGAAAGGCTGACTGGAGAAATTGTGCAGTTGAGGACCCTTCTCCAAATATTTGTGACATGAAGTTAACAGACCACATTTCACCATCTCCTAACCTAGACATTATTATTATGCACCAGTATCCATAACTTATATATAAAAAACAGGTTGTGAAATCACTGTGTTATGCCTATAATATCCTCCATGAATTCAAGATTAGTAAAATGATGTTTTAGATTATTAATAACCAATAAAACTTGCACAGGAATGTTGTGGCATATTCTGTCATCCCATAAAATAAGGTTGCTTGTCTCCAGGAAGTGGCTGTGCCCTCCTTTTCTCCAGGAGACTAAACTATAAAAAGATAATGTAGGAAAATTGACTTCCCACCATTTCCTTTTTCAGAATCTACCCCTCCCCCTGTTTGTTTTTAGCAATCTCATTTTGACTCAAATCTTTAGCTGAATTCACTGTAGAGGGAAGCATTTCTGGAGTACAGTCTCATTGCTTTTTCATATACATGTTAGATGATTATTATTCATGCCAAGAAGGCAAAAAGACAAATAAGTGCTGTTTTAACCAGTAACAACTAGCCCTCTAAGGGTGATTATAGGTCAATTTTGTATGCGTTCATTTATTACTTCATTTAGGCTGCATTAGCTGTCAAACTGCATATCTTAATCAATACATTAAATGAATAGGGTCATTAAGAGATGAAATAAGGAATTCAGTTTGCCTTCCAGAGTGCACAACAGATACACCTATTATCTTTTATCCTATTAGATGTACCTCTTCATCCCACTAAGTACCACTTCCCATGGTACAAAATGAAATCATTCCTGTGAACCACTGCCATGTCTAAAAGTGTCTTAGTGGGACAGATAATACATGCAATAGCACAGAGTGAAACTCTTGAACATAAAGATGTGTTCAAACAGTATTTTCAAGTGTTCCAAAGCTGGTTAATAGCTAATAACCATTTCAATGAGTTATTATTTTTTCATTCAGAAAAGTGGTTCAGCCAAGTGCTGCCATACCTTTTAATTGCAGGCAGTTATCAATACATGGGAGATGTGTCTTTCTTGAATTCCATTTCTTGAATAATATTAGCAGTTTAACCTTTCCTGTAGACTTTTTGTCTCCTTTTCCCTTGATATGCTACAAGTAGTATAATGTTGTTTTTCCCCACTTCATTTTTTTTGCCTTCCTATTCAATTTCCTTTCCTTTCCCTTTTTATTTATTTTATTTTCTATTTCTTTTATTTCATTGCACTGCCATAATTGTGTAGTTGCAGTTTTTTTTAATCTTACAAGGTGCCCCAAAAGTGACTGTCCTGCCTTTCACTATATAGTCCTCTCTTATTGGTCTACACTGAACATCACTGACCTCCTGCACCACCCATGGTAGAATAACTCTTCCATGGGGCTATTTTAAAATCAGGATCCAGAGAGGATGTAGAATGAAAGATGTGGAACACAAAGGAAATAAATTTTATCACATGAGACCGGCAATGTGGAATTTCATCAGCTTAAAAGTGTTATGTCCATCCTGCTACTCCTTTGCATTCCAACAATTCCTGAAGCATCCCTTATCACTGATGGATAAAACCTGTCAATGCCTCCCAATTGCACTGCTTTTCCATTATGGATCCATGTGATAAGTGCCTCCCACTGCAGTTCCATTTCTTGGGCAGTCACATGGTGTGAGTGGGTGTGATTCTGCTCTTCTCATTCCCCCTCTTCTTCACAATTCACATGCAAGTTGATTTCCTTTCCTTTCCCTTTTTATTTATTTTATTTTCTATTTCTTTTATTTCATTGCACTGCCATAATTGTGTAGTTGCAGTAAAATGCAAATATGAATACAAATACAAAAACAAATAATAAAAACTAAAAAGCACACTGGGCAGGGCACAGGGCAAGAAGGTGTGGTTATAGAGGCCATGCAGGAAAGAGAGTATGGGACCACAGATTGCCAAAACAGTGCCTTAATACTATGGCAGAGACGTGTGAGAATGAATGTTGCCAAATTGGTATGTTTCCATTTCCTTAAATTAACACAATTGTGGCAAAATAGAAAGTGTGGTGGCAAAGTCCAACAACATACCAGCATCCTCAACCACTTTGTTGTGAGAAAGTAAGGTAATTCAAAAACACAACCAAAATAAATTCAAATATAAACTCAAAAGTTGCTTGAGAATAGGTTAATTCTTTTTTAATGTTCACTTTTTGTATGTTTTTAATTATATTGTTCCTTTAAATTGTAAGCTGATTTGAAAAATCCCTTTAATATTGTTCTTTTAAATTGTAAGCCACTTTTAAAAAAATCCCTTTGGAGGGATTTTTGCATCTGACTGAAAACTGGCCATTTAATATGAATGCATACAACCAATCCACAGGATGATTTCAGTGTGCTCCATTTGCCCCCTGCAAGTTTTCATCTCCATCGATGAGATTTGCATGTGTTTAAAAGGCTCTGTGATGGTAGATGACATTTCAGACAATCAGGTTAATATCTGATAATTGCAACAATCAAATCATTCGTATGCATCCAAATGCACCCTGATTATTTTAAGCAATTGAATTCAGTTTAGATCTTTAATATTTTCCTCCTTCACTGCATTTTGATACCAGTTTTTTCACATGAGAGTTTCCATTTGCCCTCCCCCCCATTTCCTTTTGTATTTCTCTTAAAAATATTGTTCTCAATTTAAAACACACACATACACAATTTGCCTTATCTGTTCAAACAGGCTTACTGGGGTTTTTTTCCACCTCCACATATTAGACTTGAACTTGCAGTGAACTTTCAAATTCAGGGCAATTCACAGGGGCTCCAAATTAGTCAAATGAGCCAAAACACCTTCACTGTCCTTCAGACTAAACTGACAAGAAGATAGAAAGAGCAATGGTTTTACACTCACACTCTCCCTTTCTCTTTGAAAGGGAGGAGGCTGTTGCTGGTTGAGATGAATGATGATGTTGTTTTTAGAATGAGACTCCATGGTAATCTATATTAAGTCACTATGTTCTATGCCATAAAATCATAGAATCATAGTTGGAAGAGATCAGCAAAAAGCTGCAAAATTAGTGTGATCCTCCACCACATTTATTTTACTAGGTAAAATATACCGGGATTGTGGTAGAAGATACTATTATTTATTTTGAGCACATAGAAAGCAATCCTAACTGACCAAGGTCAGATGGGCTGAAGGAAACTGTTCTGAATCTAATGACTTCCCATTCTAGGAGGGTTGGAGATTATTTAGGATTATTCTCATCCTGACTTAATTTGTGCTTTGTCCTGGCCTAAAGAAGGTTAAAATCTTGCATAACTCAGCTCCTCCTTAATCATGTTCCAACCTTTCTTGTCTCTGTCACCTTTTATAGCTCTTCTCTTGGAAAATGATAGCCAGCAGAACAGTACTGCTGGCAGGTGGCTGACAGATCTTTGAGATCAGACAGAAGAAGTGGGTTCAGACAGCAAAAAGGCATTTCTTCTAGCAGAAGAGGCTTGGGTCTAATTCGTGTCTCCTGTTGGTTCATCTTTGAATTAGAACAATGTTGCTATGAGGAGCAATTCCCATTGCATTTAGAGGAATTTGTAGAAAACTACCATTGCATTTAAAGAAACTTGTAGAGAATCCTTCTGAACAAATTTTTCCAAGAAAGCCCTGTGGATTGGATGGTGCTTGTGGTGTCTTAGAACTCTATAATTCTATAGTTCAATTTAGGGATGCCATAAATCAGAAATGACTTGAAAGTACATAACAACTACAAAAAAAATTCTGAATAATTCAAAATTGTCAATTTCCTTTTCGTTATACCTATCAGAATCTTCTCAGCAAATTCCTATTCATGTTCTGTATCAAATATGAGACTTTTTCTCTTTTTTTTCTACATGGAAAACTCTGTGCATTTTAGTATGTGTGTTTTCCTAATGTACATATTTTGCACATTTTTCCTGTCCTTTTTTCACAGAAGCAGAAATGAAAGTCATACAGCCCTCCAGATGTTATTTGACTGCAATATTCACCACTGGGGGTAGGCTGGCTAAGACTGCTGGGAACTGAAGTCCAACAACATCTTGTTGGCTGCATTTTCCGCACTGTGGACTAAACATGTTTGTGTGCATTTTTCAGATATAAACATTTTTGGCTGTGCACATTTACTTGCCTAGAAATTTAAAAAAAGACCAGTAATTTCGTCTCTATGATGGGAAAACAAAATGTATGTATGTGCATTCATTTATAGTACTGCAGTTTATGAACTGCATGTATTCATTTAAAAATACAGGATTGCACAAATAACATCCCATTTATCTCCCCTTCCCATGATAAATCTTCCATGTATCCCCTCTGCTTCCTCCTAGACCAGTGATGGAGAACCTTTTAGAAACTGAGTGTCCAAACTTAGTGGTATTTCCGCACTTGGTGTCGGAAGGGACTTCTGGGGGGGGGGGGGACTTCAGACTTCTGGAGGGTGAGACTTCTTGGGAAAAACCCAAGGCACACTCTCTCAGCCTCAGGCTAGCAATAGCAAATCTCATTCTGACAAAAATTGCTAAGAAAACACCATGATAGTTTCACCATAGGGTCGCCATAAGTCGAAAACGATTTGAAGGCACCACACACACAAGTCATGCTCTCTCAGCCTCAGGATGGCAATGGAAATCCCTCTCTGACGAAGCTTGCCTCATGACAGTTTCACATTAGGATTTCCAGGAACCAGTATTCAGAAGGGAGGCAGGGTGATTTGGGCCCATAAGCTGCAAACACTTGTAGTCACACAACAGCAACATAATAAAACATAGAAGACACAGCACAATAACAAAAATAAAGAGAGCCAGCGGTTTGAGTGGTTAACTCTGGAGACCAGGGCTCAAATCTCAGCTCAGCCATAGAAGCCACTGGCAGACGTTGGGCAAGTCACAATCTCTCAGCCTCAGAGGAAGGCAATGGCAAACTTCCTCTGAAGAAATTTTGCCAACCCCCCCCCCCCATGGATGGCTTCATTGCACCTCACTAAACTACAGTTCCCAGAATCCCACAAAATAGCAAGATGTGGGCATTCTGTCCAGAAGTTGCAGGGTTCTGGCTGGAAGGGGCAGGGCTTCCTCCTAGAAGGGCTGCGCACTGTCCCTTGTCATGGCTCGGTTTTACGTGTTAGAACCAGGCTGTGGCAAGGAGCCAGGCTGGCCATGCACCTTCCCTCCTCTCTTTGTCATGGCCCAGTTCTCCCAAGGCAAACTGACCTGCAATAAGGAGCCCAGCCAAGTGTGTGCACCTTGCACCCTGCCCCTACTTGCTGTGGCCATCACTTGCCATCAGAGATGGCTTTGCATTCCAGAGAGGGCATACTTGCCACAGATTTGCCACCACGGTTCTAAACATTGTATATATGCTCTCCCACAGGTACAATCTTCTCTTACTTCAGTTTTACACATAAGAATGAAAAAAAAAATCAAATGTTTTCTCCCTAAATGTGGAAGATTATGAGCGTTCTTCTGGTATTTTTTATTTTGTTTTTCTTTTGCATTTTGCTTTTTGGAACTTTCTATGAAAATTATATAAAGGTGTTTTGCAGGAAAATGTTGTTTTTTCTTGCACAAAAATGCAATGTTTTGTACAAAGCACTGTTAGAAGGAGTAATTTTAGCTTGCTGATACTTGTCAGTTGTAGTCTAGGCATAGTATGTATTCATGTCTTTTCTGTTTGTTAGCCTTTCTCTTCCTGTATCAGTCCGCAGTTGTTTGATTTTGCTTGTCATCCATTTTGTCACCTCCAATGTTTCTGTCCTCCATGGTCAAAGAGCACATGTTACATGAGATGTTGTGAAACCTTTAGTATTTGTAAGCAAACCAAATATTTTTTAACCAAAGGAGATTTCTGTATTTCTTGGCTAGACCCTGGGGTGGGGGGGGGGGAGATGATGGTGATGTATGACAGGTTGTTGCTCACCTTCTACCTGTGAATAG
Organism: Sceloporus undulatus; assembly: GCF_019175285.1. NCBI lineage: Eukaryota > Metazoa > Chordata > Lepidosauria > Squamata > Phrynosomatidae > Sceloporus > Sceloporus undulatus. The sequence continues at coordinate 114,978,714 of NC_056522.1, read as the reverse complement.
TAATTACAGTCGGCCTGCCATATCCATGGATTCTCTATCTACAGATTCAACCATCCACAGTGTGTGTGTGTGTGTGTGTGTGTGTGTGTGTGTTCCAAAAAGCAAATCTTGATATTGCCATTTAATATAAAGTGCACCATTTTACTTTGCCATTGTATATAATGAGACATAAGCATCCCCATTTTGGTATCCATGAGGAGTCCTAGAACCAAAACCTTGTACACTGTATTCTGCCTGTGAGATACACACAACAAACACACTGGCTGGAATCCTGCTTGTTATTCCCTACTAATGTAGACTATTGACTCAATTGCTGAATGGTGTCATGCAAATAAATTATTTGAATGGCTCAATTATAGTTGATGGGACTAAAATACAACTGAGAAATGCTGTTTTTCTACAAAATACTTTTTTCCAAAATGTATTTTTGTGCAAAAATTTTTTTGCCATTTTTCTGAACCTCCCTCCCAAATCAAGCACTGACATTTTTTTCCCTAGTGTGCAGGAATGGAAATGTATGTATGTAGTGGGGTGTAGAATCACAATCCAGCATAAGTAAATGATCTACAATGATCCTCATTATAAAATTAAGCAGCCATTGATTGTTATAAAAATGACATTTTATGATGGCACTGTTTATAACCAGGTAGGAATGGGAGCTATCTATATGCATGTGTAAAATATGGAGGTGCTTTAAATGAATTTAAAATCACTGAGGAGACATTAGAAGTGATCAAATGCCAACTGGCAGAGGATGAAGCATATTTAGTGTGTAATATATTTCCCATGTTAAATTATTAATGCAGGATGTTATATTGTTCCTTATTAAAGTGTCTAATTTGTGCTCATTTTTACTAAAGTGGAATAATATTTGTGATTTGCCCATCTCCATAGAAAAATCAGATAAATAGGTGTCAGTATTATTTCCTTTCACAGAGCACTGTTTCTCTCCTCACCCCCTTTCATTTGGCACAAGTCAGATATCGTGCATGGCAAACTGTGATAGCACAGAGCTCATAATATTGGACCTTTTAGAACACTGTTGTGAATATACAGAGATTTGAGAAAGGAGGACCAGGAGAAATGTACCCGAGAAATAGTTTTTCTTATTCTGTAGCAGTCCTTTAGGTGATATTAAAACACCCGAGTGCAATATTAATCCCGTGGAAGACAAAGAAGTCTCAAAAAGTTCCTGTTCACTACCATACGAGGGCTAAACAGCATGCTGTGTTAAAGGTGTAGCATCAACAGACTCCCCCCCCCTTTCCTTTTTACTTACTAAATTCTCCCTGGAAGCCAAGAAGATGAAAGTGAGGCTGTTGTACTTTGGCTACATCATGAGAAAGCATGACTCTTTCAAAAAGACAATAATGCTGGGGAAAATAGAAGGCAGCAGAAAGAGAGGAAGACCACACACCAAATGGATAGACTCAGAGAGGTCATTGGCATGAATTTGCAAGACCTAAGCAGAGCAGGGGAGGCTAGGGGGATTTGGAGATATCTCTCCACAGGGTCACCATAAGTTGGGGCCAAAACGAGGGCAGTTAACAAGAAGAATGTGGGACCTATACATGAGTCGGGGAGATTTATAAGGTTCCCCTTACCTAAATTTGTCTCAACATATAAAGAAAAAAAAATCCATTGGTGTCCATGAAAGCTTTTGCACTCCTTTTTACTATTCCCTTGTGTGTAGGGAGTTGGGAGAGCTGTTGTAAGATACATTTAAACTTCTCCTTCTACATGCAGTGGTCTCAGTCTAGATCAGGATACCACACACCTAGTTGTAAGATGGACTCAATTGCATGCTGCATGTAGTTTAGGTCTGAACTTTAAGAAATCTAGAAGAAATGGTATATATATATAAATACTTGGTTAGATCATTATTTATTTATTTATTTATTAGCACTATCTCTTTAACAGCATTACATTTAATGGTTTTAGATTGCAGCCTTATGTAGATTTTATTGAGTGTTAGCCCCACTACATATAGGATTATTAATTAGTCTCCAATATTTATTTTGTTACAATTTAAATAAAACTATTAATAAAAGTTCTCTGGTCAAATCAGAAAAAGCTGAAATAATACTACATTAAACAATACTATACTTAAAACAAACCCTATCTGAGTTTGTCCCCTGGAATAAGATATATTTGTCAGAGGTTAAGTTCACCTTGTATATTTGGATGGAAAGTAATGAGTCAACTGACTCACTGCTCTTCTCTTTTTAAGATCTAAGGAAATGTACTTGTGAAGATCATTGTACTCCAGTAAACATCAAACTTTATTTTCTTTGGTCACAAATAAGCCATGGCATGGTGCCTGATAAGATGATGCAATGATACAAAGCCCACAGAGCTCATAGACATTTCATAAATATTCACTTGCCAGTAGCTGTTTCTTAGGCCCGTTACAAACGGGCACCCTAGGACAGACACAGTCCGTGCTAGGGTTAGAAAGGGGCGTCTCTTCCAGACACCCCTAACCCTAGCACGGACTGAGTCTGTAACAAATGGCGGTGGCCGTTCCACACGGCCGCCGCCATTTTGACGTAACGGACGCTCTGTGTCCGCGTGTCATGCGGCGGAGGTGACACCGCGAGTGTGCAACTAGCGGCTTGCGGCATCTCTTCCGGGCTGCAAGAAGGAGCGCAATTTTCGCGCTCCTTCTTTGCTGCGTCTGGGAACCGCGCCGTTTGGCTGCTGCGGTTCCCGGACACAGCAACCGGGTCTGTAACGCACCTCAATGTTGGTGCACCTTAACTGCTTCAGGTTTAAGCAGTTTTCAGTAGTATAACTGACCTGGTGGACAGTCAGCTCCTTCTACGCTTTTCATGACCTCTAGATTTTTGTCCAGAAAATTTCTTCTAAGCATCAGTACTAATTTCATCCCTTCCCACCAACTCCTCAGGGACGTAGCCAGGATTTTGGGAAGGGGGGGTCCAGAGTAAGTGCCACCATTATAATGAGGCTTGGGTGCAGCAGCAAGGCAGCACACACCATTCATTGTATCCAATAGAAAGGGGGGGGGCTGGACCCCACAGACACCTCCCTTGGCTACGTCCCTGAACTTCTTAAATTCTGTAATGTATCTAAGTGACTAGAAGTCCTTTTTTCCTGCACTTGAGAGCACTTTGTTCTCTGACTTTCTGTCAAGCACTCACATTCCTTCCACAGATGTACAGTACTGGTTCCTGAAAAATTCGTGTTTTTCAGCACCAGGCTGATGCTGAAAATAAACATTCTGGGTTTATTGTTGCATTGTTGTTGTTGTTTTATTTTTGTTTTATTTTTTACTGGGATTGTGGTAGCCCTGAGGGATATTCTTCTCTAACAAAACTCCAAATATCTGTTCTCCTCTTCTAATTGGCTCTGTTGGGCGTTCTCTTCCATAGTCTTTAATCAGAGTGAATTGACTTTCTCTCTAGCAATGATCTATTCAGATCCATTGTGGATGGCTGACCCTTTAGCTTCTGGAGCCCTGCCTTCAATGTCCCTGCTCTTTCCTTCTTATTCCCCACTTCTTCTAAAATCTAGGGCATTTGAACCTTAATTTTGCTGCATATAGTCCATAAATTAAAATGCATAAATAAGGGAAATGTTAAAAAATATATTAAAAAGCAAATGAATTTCCATGTGAAAAAGGCCAAGATCAGGACTTGGAAGGCACAAACTATATTTACATAGATGCATGTTGACTGTGATGCATTCAGCCTTCTGCTGAATACTGGCATTGTGTAACTGACTGTGTACCTGCAAATGTGACTGTTTATTGTTTCATTGTGCAATAGGGAAAGCATAATGGCTGTTTCTTCAATCCCAGTGAAAGAGGTAGTACATTGAAGACACCAACTAATAGTTATACACAAGTCAAGAATGTGCAGTTGCATTTTTGGAATGGGTTAGACCCAATAAGAATGATCCCGCTTTATCAACTGTTGAATGAACTGATCATTTCTTGAATCCAATTGACCCAAGAACTCCACTCTAGTTGGGACTAACAATAGGATTTAGGCCCATGTGAAATGTTTATGCTTGTGGAACTTCTGTAATGCAATCATAAGCACAATCATGTAGATGCCAACATGATTCCAATCAACTACCATGTCTGCATGGGCCAGGAGACTTGAAGGGAAGCCCAGAGTATCCTAGCCCTACAGCTGTCTCAACTTGTCCCACTACTTGGCCTTTTGTTCCTGCACTGTGGCAGCTGTCTGCAGGGCATCCTATTGAGCCAACCAGCATGTCTGTTGTGACCATAGGTCACTTGCTTCTGAGGTCAGAATGAGGTGCCCAGTGATGATCACGTGCTGGGAGCCTCCTTCTGACTTTAGAACAAATGACTTGCATTGACAACAGCAGATGCACAGAGTAGATTAGCAGAATGTCCCTGCAGACAACTGCTCCGGTGAGGGTATGGGAGTCTCCAGATCATCCTGGGTGAGCCAGAAGAACAGGTGGATTTTTAAATGTTTGCTAAGACTGTTTTACCTGGTTCTGATGCAGAACATGCAGGATGCCTTCTGGACTGCTCATACCTGAACTGCAGGGGAAGGGGGGGGTGGCCCATGAAGATAAGGCCATTGCCTCACTATCTAATACACAATAAGGATGGGGGGGGGGGGGGTCCCCAGGGGGTTTGGGGAGAAGAAAAAAAAAAAAGGGGGAAAAATTTTAAAATTATACAGAGAGTTGAATTGTTATTATTATTTTTGGTCATCACCTATTTTCTAGTGACAAATTATTTCAAAGACCTTCTGATTGATTTCTTTCAAGATAACCCTTTCTCTCTTTTCTCTTTGCCTCTCTGTCATCCTCTGTGTGTAGAGGCTGAATGGTCTGAAGCAGAGGCTACATCTGCTCTGCAGAAATAATGCAATTTAACTGGCATGGCAATATACTATGGAATTCTGAGATTTGTAGTTTCATGAGATATTTAGCCTTCTCGGTCAGAGAGCTCTGCTGTCATGAAATACTACAAAACCCAAGATTCAATAACACTGAGCCATGACATTTAAAACGGTGTCAAACTACATTATTTCTGCAATGCAGATGCAGCTAGATACAAGCATTTACATATTTCATCCACCAATGCAGTGAAAAACGAAAAAAATAAAGAACATGGGACAAAGCAAAATTGATCCTTCTTCACTTCAGTGGGTAATATTTTAGCTCTGGAGATGGTAAAAAAGTCCTGTTAGAATGTGTATGTTGTATTATTTATAATTATTATTTAAGAGAAAAAGTAGTGTCTTCTGAAGCTCCAGATTGGGTGGATTTTTACCCTGTACTTATTTTCCCAGTTTTACTCTAGCTTTAGCTTTCTGTTTCTTTTTAATAATGATGATAGACAATTTGAACCAGTTATCCTGCACTGTTAGCTTTAGTCTTTATTTCATAATGGGTCATCCAGCTGACTGCAGAATTTCATCTATCTACACTTCATTTTAGCATTACATATTTTCTACATCTTTCCAAAACTTCATTTATTGTGTCATTCTTGAAGGCTCACTATCTAATTATTTTCTTCTTGATTTGGAACTGGATACTTACTTGTGCAATTTGTGGCATTTGCTATAATCAATATTGGCTCTTCTTCTGTGCCATCTCAGACTCTGCTTCCATTTTGACATAAGTGGATCTCCAGACATATCTGTCTTAATATCTTTAGCTTGTCATTGGCTAAATAGTCAGAAAGGGTAAATGAAGGTGAATAAGGGGGGGGTTGTTCTCACACTTTTTGATTAATACAGTTACTACTTTTTATAACATCGAAGAATATTGTCAAAAATATTGTAAGCTAAAACGCATTTAACTGTTGTGCCAGAAACAGAAATGCCCAGCGTTTCTCACCATCATCTCATTTGGCACAGATTGCTGGAATGTACAGTCCAACAATTTCTTGAAAACTGCATGACTCTCATCATCCACATAAGCTGTTCATTATAGATATTTCCTCACACATCTGTATGGTATGAAAGATGTTAAAGGTATTCACTTGGAAATAGACCATTGAATTCAATTACCTCTTTAGTGAATACTGAACATATTTATTCAGAGATAGGAACTCTTGGGTTCTGTCAGCTATATGTCCTGGTATGCAAATTTCATCCTTCTTTGTTGTTGTTGTTGTTGTTGTTGTTTTGGTCTTAATAACATGTTGGAACATGTTGATCATTATGTAATATTCAAAATATTTTGTTTAAAAATAATATTGGATGGCATCCTGTCCAATCTCATAACTGCTGGGGGATTCATCTTTCTGTTCATAACAACTGAATGTGACCCTAAAAAAGCTTTTCAGTGCCCCAGGGGGCTCCAACCAAAGAGTTTCCAAGGTATTGCAAACAATGGAAATGATGTTTGTAGCAGTCTCTCAGTCACAGGGTGCATTTAGACAAGCTGTGTGGCAGGATCATGAGGATGCCTCTCCAACTGTCTGTTGTCAATGCACCCAGCAATTGGAAAATCACTGCAGATGGTATTTCCTGGTGCCCTGATCTGCAGCACATTGGAAACCTGTTAGTTGGGGTGTTGCCTTTTTTTAAAAAAAAGAGTGCTTGTGTATCATTGTTAGGTATAACAATGGCAACAGAGCTATCAACATAATTACGTTTGACAATGCAGGACTTTGGCCATCACTTTAGATTGTTTAGATTGTACAGCGTGCCCGCTGAAAGCTGTGTGGGGAGGAAGGGGTGGCATGTCCCATTGGGAGTAATGGGGTGTGTGCCCATGGCGCACGCGTGCCACCATGCCACCACATGCACTAGTCCCATTCATTGGGGCTTGAACATATGCGTAATTTGCTTTTTGCGGGGGAGTCTGGAACAGATCCCCCGCATAAAGCAAGGGCTCACTGTAATCTTACATGCCTGAGAATTCTCTTCCTGGAATGCCATTGGACTGCTCATTAGACAAGTGCTAGGTTGCGCTTTTGTTCAATCATTTTTTTAAAAAAAATGTAGTACAATACTGTCTAAACAGAAGTAAACTTAGGGGCTTATCGCACAGCTTTTATAACACGACTTACTGCTTATGAATTGAAGCCTAATTCAGGCTGCATCCTGGTCCTAGCGCATGGTTATTTTTTCCCCAATCCACCATCCGAGTACAGTCTGGCTGCAGCCCACATCCCTTAACACTCTTCGGTGGCCATTTTTCAAAGCGGGAAAGTTCCCGACTTTGAAAAATGGCAGCCAGAGCATGTTAAGGGACACAGGCTGCACTCGGATGGTGGATTGGGAGACAAAGCCATGCGATAGGGCCAGGATGCAGCCCAAATTAGGCTTCAATTCGGTAGTGGTAAATTGCATTATAAAGCTATGCGATAAGCCCCTTAGAATTTAAAGACATAGCTATGTTAGTTTGGATCAATATGAAAAGGGGTCTTGTATCACCTTTGAGAATGTGTAAATGTATTAATTCTTGTACCAAGTTCCATTGTTTCTGTTTCCCAATCTATCAGCATAATAGACCAAAGTGATCCCTAAACCTATGTAACCTATGCCTAATACCATTTTCTGAGAACTTTTAACTTATTTAATAATGTCCCCATTTCACATTAAAAAATTCTTTTGAAACTCGTGTATTTAAAAGCAAATAGAGCAAGTGTGATGGTAGTGGTTTGAGCACTGGACTACAGCTCTGAAGATCAGGGTTCAGATCCTTGCTCAGCCTTGGAAACCCACTGAGTAACCTCAGACACCTTGCACATTCTCAACCTTAGAGGAAGTCAAAGGCAAACCCCCTCTGAACAAATCTTGCCATGAAAACCCCATGATTCATTTGTCTTAAGGTTGCCATCAGTCAGAAATGACTTGAAGGCATACAACAACTCTCATTCAAACAGAAGATTTAATGAGCGAGGAGGTTGATTTAATCTCATGAAATTGCTTGTTTATTTACACCATACTGTTCAACACATTGAGACATACTGGGTGTGAATGGAGATAGAAATTAAATAAACAGCCTGTGAGATTTCTTCTCTCTGGCATGACAAGATTTTGTTGTTGTTGTTGTTGCAAAAAAATATTTTCAATTTTTAGATACTTTTGCAAACATCAGTACTTTTTTTCTTTACAAAGCACTTTTTTGTTGAGATTCTACAAGTCATAACAATGATTCTACACAAAAACAGAGTCACAAAACAAGCTCAGAAGGGCTACTTGTTTGATCAAAATGCACAAATCAACCATCCAGTGCATTTTCTAATTTGCTCATGTGATGAGGAGTGAAGTTTTGCAATGTTACTGTGTGTGGAGCAGTGAAAAACACCAGTCCAAAGCTCTGTTGGATGTATTGATTGAGTTTCCTGTTTTTTTTCCTCTTAAGATCAGGATTTAACATGATTTAATATGATTTAACATGATATTTGGATTTAACATGATCGTAGGTCCCTATGTGAATTATTAACTATTATTCCAAAAACAAGACTCATACTGTCAGCTCACCTTAATGGAATCTTTTCAAATATCTTCATACTGTTCTACCCAATGTACAATGTATCTTCAATTTTCCTGAAATGAAAACAGTTAAATATGCCAGGATCTGTACAGCTGGCAGCATCTATACAGCTGGCACCTGCCTACCATGATACAGGATAAGAACTAGCTTTTTTTCCTCTCATTGAGATTGGAAATAATGGAAGGAAAGTTACCAAGTTTAGTGAGCAAAATATAGTGGCTATTAACTTTTTGACACTTCTTATTTTGGTCTCTTATTGGTTTCAACTGCAGATCTGAGTATGATATTGCATGTGGCCTCTTGCAAGGTGGCCACAAGCTCTTTGGAACAGCACTGTCTGTTTTTTGCAGGTCAAGCTTATCTTAGCCTTTTCTTTCATAAGTTCACAAAAGTTCAGCCAAACCATTTGTGCATTTTGCAATCCCATTTCAGTGCAAATAACACCATGACACAAAGAGGATTGTCTCAGCATATGTGATAAAGCATGGCCAGCTACAAATTACCCATATAATCAACATTTGAAACAATTCAGGTTTGGTGGATTTTGAACCAGTCACACATATAATTTTATTTATTTCTCTCTTTTTTGGGGGGGGGGTTAGGATTTTTAAAAATCATACAAGTGTTTCAAATAAAACATTTGCACATTCATCTTCCTCAAATTACTTTAGTGATAGAGCAGTATTGGGGGTGGGAGCAATAATAGTTATATACTGCATACAATCTTTATGCAACCCCTCGTATACAAATTAACATATATATATATATACCTGTTTTATTATATCCCAGTGTTATTAATGTTATTTAATCCATATAAATATGGATAAACTGTAAAATACTGTATACTTGACACTGTGTATATCTTTGTCTAACATATCCAGCATTTTCCAAATCCTAAGACTAACCATAACCAGATATTGTGCAGCTAATTCATATTTTCCCTCTAAACAGGAAGGAAAGAAAGAAAGAAAGAAAGAAAGAGGAAATAGGAGTAGGAAGATGTGAGAGCTTGAAAAGTGAAGGACATTACCATCTAATTCCCCCTTATACAGTCAGCCCTTCTTATACATGGATCTTTTATACACAGATTCGAACATCCATGGTTTGAAAATGTTAAAAAAATATATAAATTTCAAATATCAAACCTGGATTTTCCATTTTTATAAGGGACACCATTTTGCTATGTCATTATATTTAAGGTGACTTTAGCATCCACAGATTTTGTTATCCACAGGGGGTCCTGGAACCAATCCCCAGTGTATAACAAGGGTCCACTGTAATTCCATCACTTAGGCAGCAATTGCATGACAAAAGCCTTGTGTGGACGTATGCAATACCTAACCAAACCAGCAGTACCATAATGCTGTAATTTCCAAGAATGCCAGGTCTGGAATCACCCCTTATGCCATCCAGTCAACTTGATGGTGTGTATCTCACCAGTAATTCTGAAACTAGGTACTCAAACTTAAGTCTGCAGCAGCATTAAAGCAGACTTGCAGTGCTGCTTCCAATAAATCAGTTTCCTAAAAGACATCCCGCTGAATTAGTGCAAAAAGTCCAACTAACATCTCCAAGTCCTTTCTCAAACTAATAATAATTAATAATAATTTGTTTTATTTATATACCGCTATTCCAAAGATCATAGCAGTGAACAGCAAGTAAGCTAATTAGCAAGTAAGCTAATTTGCCCCCAACAGTCTGGGTACTCATTTTAGCGACCTCGGAAGGATGCAAGCCTGAGTCGAGCTTGGGCCCTTTTGCTGGTCTTGAACTCGCAACCTTGTGGTTTTGAGTGAATGGCTGCAGTACAGGCATTTAACCACTGCGCCACCAGGGCTATTGGTTGTCCATGTCATTTGGTGAGGAACCTCAGATTTTTCACAGCTTCATTAAACCATTTGTAAATGCTCTCATGACTCCACAACTTTCCAACCCAAGATGAGGTACCATCTAGTTTTGGAAATGATTTCACTGCAATTTTCAAAAACACTGCTGCTTACTTTCATGTTCCCCAACATTCTGAAATATAGTGTGGACATCTCCTTGTGTGAATCAAAGACAATCCCACAAAATATTGAGTGCAATGCTCGATTTTTTTGTCTGGTATTAAGTGAAAACCAGTTTGGGGGGAGGGGGGTTGGCTACCATATATACTCATGTATAAGTCTTGACATTTAGGCTTAAAAATTGACACCAAAACCTAGGTCAACTTTTACACACACCAGTATGGTATGTCCAAGCCTTTTCCCAGTCAGGCTACCTCTGCGAGGACAGACCAGCTGGGAAGAAGCTGGAAAGAGTGACCCATCACCCCTGAAGCCTCTCCCCAACTGAGCTGCCTCTGCAGGGAAAGCCCAGCTCGGAGGAAGCTGGGAAGGGTGATCCTTTGCCCCTCCAGCCTCTCCCCAGCTGAGCTGCCTCCATGGGGATGGCCCATCTGGGAAGATGCTGGGAAGGGTGATCCATCAACCCCAAAGCCTCTCTCCAACTGAGCTGCATCCACAGAGACAGCCCAGATGGGGAAGAAGCTGGGAAGCACAATCCATTGCCCCTCAAACCTCTCTCCACCTGAGCTGCCTCCACAGGCAGAGCCCAGCTGGGGAGAAGCTCGGAAGGGCAATCCATCGCCTCCAAATCCTCTCCCCAACTGATCTGCCTCTGTGGGGACAGCCCAGATGCGGAGAAAGTGGGAAGGATGACCCATCACCTACGAAGCCTCTCCCCAACTGAGCTGCCACTAAGGGGACACCTTAGCTAGGAAGGATGATCCAATGATCCATTGCCCCAAAGCCTCTCCCCAGCTGAGCTGCCTTTGCAGGGACAGCCCAGCTGGGGAGAGGCTAGGAAGGGACATCTATCACCACTGAAGCCTCTCCCCAACTGATCCTTGACTTAACCATGGGTCATATAAAAACCTACACTTTTGGTCCAAAAAGTTGACCTTGATGTATACACAAGACTGACTTATAGTCGAGTATATATGGTAATTTGAACTAGGAGCACCAAAAAATAAAATGTGACCCAAATAATGAGATGCAGAGACATTTTCTGTTCTATATTACACCATCCACTCCAGTAGAATGTTGAACAATCAAAATGCTACATGAGATGGAAACACCCTAGCCACATAAGACTTATCTTCCAAAAATAAACCCCAACAAATCAGAAAGCCAAAGGTGGAGAGGCAGAAGTCTGAAGGAAGACTTAAGGTCACCATTCCCTATCACAGCAACAAATTATGTTCATTGCATTTTGGGGAAAAAACTATTTCACTGGGCAAAGGAGTGTTGGTGTAGTACTAGTCTCTGAGGTACCTTATCAGTACAGTGGTACCCCGGGATACGAATTACCCAGCTTACGAATTTTTCGGGATACGAAAAAATCCCATAGGGATTTATTGTTTCGGCTTACGAAGGTTTTTTCGGGTTACGAAAAAACCTCGGCGCTATTTCGCCACCGGAGGGCAGCAGAGAGCTATTTTTTTCCATTAGCGCCTATGGCAATTCAGGTTACGAAGGTTTTTCGGGTTACGAAATTAGCCGCGGAACGAATTAATTTCGTAACCCGAGGTACCACTGTATAGTGATGGATAATCAGATACTCATCAAGGGCTTAAGGTTTCTCTGTTGGGAATAGGAAATGAAGCTAATTATCAAGTTATGCACCTTGTTCTCTCTCATTCCATTATTTTTAAAAAAATTGTAGTCTGTACCATCTTATCAGGTCCAATGATGTTTCTTGACATTCTTTGCTAAATAAAATCCCAAATGTCATTCTAGAATTTTTAAAAATGCTCTTCTTATCAACATGCTCCTGAGATTATGGATAGTTAAGCTTCTTTTTTTAAAAAAAAAATCTGTTAAATTGGTATAATTTCCTTTGGAGCCAAAAACTTTCAAATCATAAAACATATTGTGCAGAGTCCTGTATTACTATTACATAGTATGTAGCACCATAGTTACTAGTGGATTCTAGCCATAACAAACCCACATCCCCAATTACCAAAAAGCAACCACTGGGGTCAATGGGGATCTGTTCCCTTGTTGCTTGAGAAATGATTGCCTGAAGTTCCAGCTCCTTGCCCTGAATGACAGGGAGAAAAGGGATCCCTGTTACAATACCCCCCTTGTACTTGAGATTGCTTACTTGAGGAGTGTGGAAAGGTCAAGTAGCTGCCTCTTGATGGACAGGGGGATGAGCCCCTGCTGATCCTAGTGGCTACTTACAAGTAAGTGTGGTTTGGGAGACTTTCACCATCTAAACTAGGGGCCAGAAAGTGATCATTGATGAGCAGCAGTTACTTTTGATTATAATTTATAACTGCCCGACAGGTTTCCAGCCATAAAAAAATTAAAACAAAAAAAATATTTAGAAGTGTATGTTTCAACATTTTCTACATCACATCACCATTTATTGCAGTTTAAATATTACATATAATGTCACAGAATTACTGACAATTATATATGTTGCTGTTAAAATAACTAAAAGTGTAATTACAGTATATACAGGGTTAGAGGTGGGCAATCTGCAAATGTTTTTTTGACTGTGCTTCTCAGGATCCCTTATCTCTGGCTGTGCTAATTAAGTTTTATGGGAGTTATAGTCCAACAATGTTTGGAGAGGTGCAGTTGCCTACACCTACCATATAAAGGATTGTTCTGTTACATCCTTATTGCAAGAGAAGAGAAAGCTGAAATGGAGCAGGATAGTAGCAGCTTTCTCTGTGAATTTCTCCATGCTCTCATAGAACTTCCATTCTCTTCCCAAGGGAGATGGATAGTCATAAAAGTGTATCTTTTGTCATGGTGGAAAAATCAGTTTGACAAAAGGCACACTTTTATGACTGTCTCCCTCTGGAAGGATAACAGAAGTGTTGCGAGAGCATGTGGAAAGGCACAGAGAAAGCCCCTCCTCTCCAGTTCTGTTTCACCTTTCTTTTCTCCTGCAATAACACTCTTGGTGCCTATACCAACAGCATTTGTAATGACTAGCAATCCTTTAAAGTGGGTATTCAAATGTTAGTAAATATTGATAATAAATTGTAAAATTACATTCAGTGATTCCATTTATCATTAGATGTCACTACATTTTTGTCTGAGGCAGCTCTGACTATAGCATGAGGCTAAAGTTGTCTTAGATTAAATAAACCCAATTAACTATGTGGTAGACTGTATTAAAATGTGCTTGTTTGGATTAGCAGTAATTCAGCCCATGTTGAATTTTTCTTTAAACATTGGTGTCTGATTGCTGTTGAATGTAAGTGCCAGCACTATTTTGAGACAGAACTTATGCTCATGTTTTTTTAATAGTTTACAACACTTATTTTTCCCCTTTTCATATACTGTGGCAGACTTCCAGAACACTAAAATAGTAGTATTTTCAGAAATTCAGCAAGTTAAAAAAAGAAAAACAACAAAGCCACCTAGTCCAATTTGAGAACACAAAATAGCACTCACCTTCGAATCCTTCCCCATTTAATTTAGTTAATGCTGAGCTGTTGTGCCTTGTGCTTATAAAAGGGAAGCAAGCATTGTGGAGTACTATACTACTTTCCACACTTTCAAGTTCAAAGAAGAATGAACATTGTATTTTACAATGCTCTTAGACTGTTTGCTTTCTTGAAAGTGATAAAAATTACTGTGCTGTTTGCAGTCTTCAAAATGTCTCCTAAAATGCCTCCAAATGTATTTACTGGAGCATTGCTGAAGAAAATGTCCACTAGCATTTATAAATGGAAAGCTCTCTAGTGCAGATGGCATAATCTGAAAGCTGCAGACCAAGTAAAAAAGAAGAAGAAAGAACACTCTTTCAAATATGAAAAACTTTGTACACAATAAAAACAGATTAAGTATGCCGTACAACTATCAGATCTACATGGATTCAAGTTCTTTGGAAACCAATGGGATTTGCTTTCATTTTAAATGAGTTTCTTGAGTGTGATGTGAGTTATAACTCACTGTATACTACTTCCAGCTTACCATCAACTTCCGAATAATACTTCTAGAAAATGTCATCATATTTACTGGAATATTTAACTGATGCAAACTTGGAAGAACTTTCTTACATATTACACATACTTTACACATACATTATTACATGCTCTTGTTTCATTTGAACAATTACATTGGTTACTGTCTAGATTCTGAATTATATCATGTGATACTGGATAGGAGCAAAACTCTGCTATCAGCTGTGTCTAAGACCTAACTGCGATATTGTGCCAGAATTGGAGTTATTTCACAATACCAAAAATTAGACCTGGTGAGATATCTCTCCCACTATCTTGTGCAGGGTACAAGCCAAAAAAAGCATGGGCTGATATAATTTGTATGATTGGCTATATCTGAAGTAGTTTCCTGATGCTCACTGTCGGGCTGTCTGCATGGCCCAAAAGGACCATGTTCCCCCCAACCTCTCGTCATCCTATTTAGAAGATGCAAGCTGATAGCCCCAGGCCAGGATCAGGCCTGAATCCAGCAGATCATATCCAGATCCAGTGGATCTGGTCTGATCCTGGGGCCAAGAAGCCTTAACATGTGTATAATTGACTAGCTGCTTTCCATGGAATTTCTCTAAAACTCCACAGCAAATCATGGCAGACTAGATACCCTGTGAGCCCTTTACCTTACTCATCCATTGCCATTAGTGAGAAGTCCCCAGTCACTGCGTCTGAGGTGGAAATAGTATTCTTGGCTGCAACCATGTGTGAGCCAAGGGACTGATTCGGATTGGGACCAGGCCAGGATAGCACTGGCTTGGCCCATACTACCCTGGCCCCTCCGCTCAGGTCCTGTGTTAACCAGGAGACCCGATCCATTCAAGCTGCTATTAAATTAAATTTTACAATAATAGGGAAAAAACAAAATCATTTTTGTGAAACAGTAACAGAAGGTGGGCAGTAAAACACAAAGGTAATTGATTAAGATGATGGAAAATAAGAATGAAGTCTCCGCTGTATGCCACTGTCATTGTAGCCCGAGTCCAGAAGCTGGAACCACTTTCACTGAATTAGAAAAAATTGAAAGGCCTGTGTAGGATTAGCTCCTGTTTAGGCATTCTTAAAGGTGCTTTTACACTATAGAAATAATGCAGTTTGACACCACTTTAACTGCAATGTTTCCACCCTACAGGATCTTAACATTTGTCATTTTATGAGGCACCAGCAACTCTTTAGCAGAGAAGGCTCAAGACCTTGTAAAGCTAAAAATCCCATGATTACATAGGATGGAGCTACAGCACAGCAAAGTGGTATGAAACTGCATTATTTCCTCAGTGTAGATGCAAACTAACAGAGGCGCGATACAGTATAAACTAATAGAGGCCAAGCTGGTGCCGATTATAGGGTTAGGGAGTGCGCACCAACCGCACACTCTCTAGCCCTAGTATATATGGGGGCTGTCATGATTGTGTGGCCCCACCACACATCACATGCGTCTGTGACATCACAGCTGTGCAGCATCCAAATGGCGCTGTGTAGTTGAGATGCCACCATGCTGTCCTATGGTGCTTTGCTGCATTGCGGCTGTGCAGCACACAGGAGCTGCTTCTATTTGGTTGCTGCGGTAACACTGCACAGCAAAGAGAGGCGGCAGGCAATATGTACCGCAAGAGAGTTAAGCTGAATGCTTGAAGATAGGGAACACACTAGTTCCACATTCTATCACCATTTTTATCATGTGGACAATGATGATCTTCAGAGGAGAACCTCTTTTATGCATGGAAGATCTGTATTCAATTTTTAATGATTTCAAAATATCATGGCCAGCCTCTATACATGGAAGTGTCCTCTCCTCTCCTCTCCTCTCCTCTCCTCTCCTCTCCTCTTGATGGTCAGTTTCACCCAGACGGAAAGCGACAGTGCAAATTGAGCTCCATCCTTCCCTCCATCCATCCCATGCATCTAGCTGAACTTTATAAGGAACACTTGACTGCTTTAGTCAGGGAATTGCTTGCATTCCTGGCAATAAGTTATAGAACCAACCTAGGAGCACAAATAAATTCTGATAGAAAGATGTCAGTAGTGGTGAAATAGAGATGATGGGCAACTGAGACTGTGAAAGAGCAGGAATGACCAGATCAATTTAAGGATAGCATTTTAGGTACAGTGTTTAATACTAAGAAACTACAGGGCTTTCAAGAGTTCATAAACTGGCTTTATCAACAGCAAAGAAATTGTGGGCAGGATAAAATATAATGTCACATATGGAAATACCTTCTTTTTTGCTATTTCATTTCTTATTCTTTATTTCATAGTTTTCTGTGAAATGTTTTCTATTTCATTTCTAGTTCATTACCATATCAATGCACACACTATGGATGTGCATTTGTTAACATAGTTTGATCAGTATTCACAGAAAGCCTATCATTCTCAATGTGTTCTACTGCATATTTATGTGCATGAGACATAGTGTAGATAGTTTCAGAAAAATGTAGTGGAAAACAGTTACTTACAACAAAAAGCTAGCTATGTTAAATGTGCTGCATTTTTTTATTGCATTTTACTTTTCCAGATTAGTCCACACAGTTTGCTGGATCAGCAAGGGAAAAGATCAGACACACAAAATGACACTCTATTCTGCTTTGGTCAGGCCTCACCTGGAAAACTGTTTCCAGTTCTGGGCACCACAATTCAAAAAAGATGTTGAGAAACTGGAGTGTGTCTAAAGGAGAGTGACTAAAATGGTGAAGGGTCAGGAAAATATGCCCTATGAGGAACGACCTAGGGAGATGGGAATGTTTAACCTGGAGAAGAGAAGGTTAAGAGGTGATATCTGAAGGGATTTCATATTGAGGAGGGAACATGCTTGTTTTCTGCTGCTGCAGAGAACAGGACCTGGAACAATGGATGCAAGCTCCAGAAAAAGAGATTCCATCTGAACATTAGGAGGAAATTTCTGACAGTAAGGGCTATTCAACAGTGGAACACACTTCCTCATTGTGTGGTGGAGTCTCCTTCTTTGGAGATCTTTAAGCAGAGGCTGGATAGCTATCTGTTGGAGATGCTTTGATTGAGAGTTCCTACATGGCAGGGGGTTGGACTGGATGGCCCTTGTGGTCTCTTCCAACTCTATGGTTCTAGTGGGCATGTCAGAGAAGTTGTGAACGATATATCCATAAAACATAGAATTCCCCTGATATTTTCAGAGGAATGTCAAATGAATGGTATTTTTTAAGAAGAGGAAATGGTCCAACGTTCAAGGGTACAGTAGTGCAGCCACTTCTGAAAATAGGCACTTCCTTGCACCCAGAGGATTTTAACAGCCATAGGCCAGTACTCAGTCTCTCCTTTCTGATCTAGGTCATCAGGGTTTGTTAGCAATCCATCTTTGCTGGGAGAAAACCAATTTCTGGATTTGTTTCAACAAGGCATTATGCTTGCTTTGGTTACTGAAAATTCTTTGATTGCTGTGTTGAATAATGTGTAAGACGTTTCAGTGATGCCAACTTGTTGATTTTCCTGGATGTTTCAGCAGTATTCGGTGCCATCTGTTGTAGCATCCTTATGGGGGAAAAATGTCTGAATGAAAAAGTGGGCTAGACAATAGTGCAGTATTTTTGTTCAACAAACTGGAATTTATCATTTAGATTTCTGCAAATCTCATTTGTGAAGGTTAACATATATAAGAAATCTCTGAGAGAGTTTATCTTAAAATTTATACTGCAGTGTCATCAGTATGCTAATGTCACACAGCTTTTCTTTTCTTTCTCTTTTGGTCCAAGTGCGTTGGAAAGAAAAATCTTAATCAGGGCCTGACCAGGCTAAGGATCAAGCTATAGGACAATAAATAGAAGCAGATTCCAGTTATGATAGGTGTACTGTTGGTGACTGGTTTATCATTCTGGAATAGTGGTGTTCATTGTTGAAGATATTCTGGAAACTTCCCCATTAAGGGATCAAGTTTATATAGTTAGGCCTGTCCCTACTACTAGAGGTAGAAGTATGTTCTGTAGCATGTTTAAGGTGGTATGCCAACTATAGTCTAACTAAATGATTTTTTTTATGGAGGGAGTGTGGGAGACTGTGGCCCTCTTTCCCCATACAGTAGAACACTCCTGCTGTAGAGTATGGGCTAGATAAGCCACTGTTATCACCAGTTAGTTACTGGAAATATGAAGATACAGAAAGGACCCTGAACAGAACTGATCCACACTTACCAAACATTTTTATTTTTTAAAAAAAAGCATGAAATCTTTCTATTTTGATTTTTTGGGGGGGAGGGGGGTCCCTAGATTCTATGTTTCTGAGTCCTTAAAAATATAATTAAAATATAGATCGATAACTGGACTGAAACTTTGCTTTGCCTCCTTGTCCTTCTCATTTTTATTCACCCTGTTATTTTGGTGATGTATAAAAACAATAAGAACAGTTATAATCAGACAAAGAGTCAGACAATATCATTTAACACCAGTTCCTGTTTGCACAGAGAACATAAGAACTAAAAACAACACAAATAAAAATAGGAACAAAATGTTTAATTTTAGTCTTATCTTTTATTAATTTAGTATGATAGGATGTATAAAAAAAATCCTAGGAGAATAAGGAAGTCTTTGTTGCAAAAAGACAACTACAGTGCGCCTGCATCATACACAGGAGCATTATATGCTGCTTTCAGCATACGCTGAAAGTAGCACTGGAAAATGCAGCACCGTGTGCCAGAAGGAACAATGGTGTGTGCACCCATGGCGCAAGCGCGCAGCTTCAAGCACAAGCCCTATTACTTGTAATGGGGCTCTAGCATACACACAATTGCTTTTACATGGGGGCGGGGGTCCAGAATGGATCCCCTGCATAAAAAAAGGGCACACTGTATATACATACTGTATATACCCATGTATAAGTCTAGAAATTTTAGTCAAAAAACTGACCCAAAAAACCTGAGTCGACTTATCCACAGGTAAATGTAAGTACTGTACTTTAACTCTTATAAAGAAAAAAAAAATGAAAACATGAACCATCCTCTGGTGAGAGGCAAGATTGTAATCTGTCATGGAAACATCAATCCCCTCTATTCTCTCATCTATCTAGCCTTTAGCATCAATATAAACAGATATCCTTGTGGGAATTTTTGAAATTCTTTGGCATTGTTTTCATTTGCTTCATCTTTTGCATCCTTTGTTACATGTCCCTAGGCTTTACCCTTTACTTATCCATGGGTCAGATTAAATTCTATAATTTTTCTCCTAAAACATGCCCTCAACTTATACATGAGGTCAATTTATAGTCGAGTATATACAGGGGTTTTTTTAAACTTGACTTCCATAGAATAAATATTATAAAAGCTCCTAGGTTTTTTTTAAATTCAGTAATCAATACTCTACTCCTTTTTGCCATATTCAGACATTTTTGCTCTATTGGTCTGAGGTCCTGAACTACAGAATCTAATAAAATTCTAGGGTTGTCTGTTTTTATTTTTTTATGATTAAATGGTCATTTTTCTCTGCCTTCTTTTCCCTTGGACTCTGGTTATTTACCATGGACTCTGGTTATTTACCAAAGTCAACAAAGAATGTCAAAAATAAAGAACTGAAGAATGCCCCTGACCATGTTTGATTAAACATAGTTGCAGTTATTTATGCCACTATACATGTAGTATCCCCATGCCTTTTCTGTGCTTTCAATGTGAACACTTGCATATGGAGCTGCATTGATTCAACAACTGATAATACCCAAGATGCCAAGGAAGGCATGAAAACCTTTCTTCCATTGCCTATAAGTTTATGCCTGAGTAAGTTTCAAGATTCTGGCTTTAAATTATTAAATTTGCATCTTTTGATTCCAGGAGTCATAAAACTAGGGAAACTCATGTTTGATATGTTTGCCACAGTTCCTCACCTGAGTTCCTCAGGCAGGAAACAAAACTGAATACAGTATTACCAATATATTCCTCAAAAAACTTTTTAAGTCTCCTGGTGCAGAAAGATAGTTCCATGTATTTGTGTGAGAAAAAGAACAGGAATGAAATGGAGTGAACACCTAGGAAACGAAAGCAGCCAACTTTGATTAATATTTGTTTGAGCTCATTTAACTTGCTTGAACCTCTTTTCAATCTGTTTGACTAGAAACATTTTTGAAAATGCTGCTTGATTCTGTAATCTCTTCTCATTCCTTCAGGTTGTTGAGAAATATTTACAGACGAGCATGCTATTAAACTAAAGCCATAAACTCTTCCTGTACAGTGTCAATTCCCAGGATTCATGTCTTATGCATTAGCAATCTAGTTTTTCACAGTTCAACTTGCTGGTTACTCTATCCTACCATGAACAAATTTAATGGTGTTATAGTTTGGTCTCCTTGTCTGGGTCATTTTGTGTAAATCAGCAATAAATCAGCATGAGGTTCAGCTGGTGTTCCATCTAGAATCCCATAATACGTTTCTTCCAAATGGCATTTTTGAAGGTAACTTCCCATTTTGTCTGGTCACGCAAACTTCCATGATACTGCCTGCTGATGCAATATTTTTCCCTATCCCTCCCCCCAGTATAGGGTGAACTTCACTAAGGCAGTTATGAATATGTAACCACCTTAGTTACAAACTATGTAACAGTTTGCCACTCCAGCTCCCCATTTCCCACTTACTGAGCAACCGCCACCGCAATAAATGGGGGTCTATTCCCAAATCCATCAGGAAGCAGCTGACTGACATTTCCATCCCCTCTTGTGAATGATCCTTGGTGTGACAGTCAGAACTAGGGTCCACAGGAGATCACATGTGGAAGGGATGAGTGGGATTGTTAGTTAGCTGTTTTCTGATAAATAGAGACCTACATCACCCACAGCAGCTTCTGCATGGTAAGGGGGGATTGCCCCTACATATTCCCTGAACTAGCGAATTCACAGAGATTATTAATATGAACCAATCATGCATAACTCTAGGTTACAAATTTGTAACTGTCTAAGGCTGCATCTGCACTGCAGAAATAATGCACTTTGACACTGTCGTAACTACCATGGCTCAGTGCTATGAAATTCTGGGATTTGTTGATTGTTGTTGCACCAGAGCTCTCTGACGATGATGGCTAAATATCTCACAAAACTGCAAATCCCAGAATTCCTTAGCATTGTGCCATAGCAGTACAAGTGGTGTCAAACTGCATTATTTCTGAAGTGCAGATTAGCTCTTTGTGAATTCTGACCATATGTTAATATATTTGTGCAACTGCAAATAACAATAAATATACTTGAATATCTGAATTATATTTAAAATATTACGTTGGCTAGTTATCTTTGGATATTGCTGATTCATTACTGTAAAGTATTTATCTGTATTTAGATTTAGATTACTGACCTTTCATAAAGAAAATAAAGGGAAGTCAGTTCTTGTTACCGTTTTCTATTTTCTGTTCTACATCTCTCAATTTACTCTTTTATGAGTTTTACCATTCCTGCTATATTCCAGATTTTCGCCAGCCATTTCTTAAGTGACAGCAATAAAGCTTTTTAATTTCTGTGTTACCAATTTTTTACTATAAGCTCATTCAGGCAAGGAAAAAGTTGGTGTGAATGTTTTCTCCATTGTGTTTTGGGAGAAGGAAAAAAGAGTTTTCCTTTTAGGCTGCATCTGCACTGCAGAAATAATATCATAGGTGGGACCAGACTTTGTATGAAAGAGAATGCACTCATTCCCTCCTGGTTAGGAGAGAACATGCCTGTAGAATTATCTCATGCAGTCATTATTGTTTGCCTGCAAATACTCAGATATCATACAGTGCCTATTTTTCTAAACCACAAATGGAAAACATATAGCCCTCCAGGGGGTGTTTGACTACAATTACTGGTAGCCCTAGTCATCTTTACAATGGTGAAGAGGGATGGGAGTTGAAATGTAATAATATTTGAAGGGCGGCATGATTCCTACCCCTGTTCTAAACTTTTTCCAGTACATAATATTAAACTAGTTTATTGACTTAAATAATCCATGGCATATTTTAATCTGTTTAAGAAATTAGTTTTAATAGACTATCAGATTAGGGAATGTTGGATTGTAGTTAAAAGACTTAGTCCAGCTTTCTTTTTGCAGTCACAACAAAATATTTTCCCCCTTGCTTTCTCTTCCTTCTCCTTTCCCACCTCACCACCATCTGAAGACAGCCTCTCCAGAGGGCTTTCCAGCCATCTATGTCTGGTTTTGGAGTACATAGGAACCACAATAAAGAGGGAGGATGATCTCATTTCAGTTCTGTTGGTGGAATGACTCTAAAGGCATAATTTCAAGTTGTGTCATTCATTGGCCATTGCAGATGAAGATATCACCTCCATCTCCAAATATATAAGTATGTACTTCTGTTTACTGACCTTTCAATTGCATTTCATAAGTTTAGCTTAAATAAAATGTGTACATTTTTAGGTAGCACTTGACATTTTGTTGTTATGTTGTGAATTTAGTTATAGATAATTATCTTTAAGGAGAGAGACAAATAATGATTTGTAAGGGACTAATAAAAATGATGCTATGGAAACATCATTATCATGATATATGAATGTGTGCATATATATCTTTGTATCTGCTGCAATCAAAATAGTATCGAAATCTGAAAAGACACACCATTTTGTATTTAAATATAAAAGATTTCATCTTCAATTAAAATATTTCTGTCCTGCCATGTCATACAAATAAAAACAATAAAATAATTTAAATCAATACAAATAATTCAAATACAATGAAAACATAATAAGGTGAAAAAGTTAAAACAGTTTAAAACCAGGTATATACACACTGTAGGATAAAACACTTAGATCCCGAAAGTTTAATAGTCACGTTTACTAAATGAAGTCAGTGTTGGTGCCAGTGGGGTTCCAAGAAGAAGGTATTCCACAATGTGAAGCTACAGCTGAAACAGATTTTATCCCATTCTTCACACACTGGTACTGACTTCACTGGGACCCAGCAGACTGCAATCCTTGGGCAGAGACATGTAGAGAGAGAAGCACTTCCTCAAGTATCAAGGTACCATCTCATTTAGGGCTTTAAATGTCATCAAAAGCTCCATGAATTTAGAACAGAAGTGCAATTACTTTAGTAATTTTAAGTAGTGCATTTATTGTAAGATTGACATTATAGGATGATAGAATCATAGACTCATAAAATTGGAAGAGACCACAGGGGTCATCCAGTCGAACCCTATTCTGCCATACAGGAATACACAATCAAAATATTCTTGACAGATGGTCATTCAGCCTCTGTTTGAAAATCTCCCAAGAAGGAGATTCTATTTCTTTCTGAGGGAATTTGTTCCACTGTTGAACAGTTCTTACTGTCAGGACGTTCTTCCTAATGTTTAGGTGAAATATCTTTTCCTGCAGCTTGCATCCATTGCTCCATGTCCCAGTCTCTGGAGTAGCAGCAGAAAACAAGCCTGCTGCATCCTCAGTATCACATCCCTTTCAAATATTTAAACATAGCTATCTTAACCTTCTTTTCTCCAGGTTAAGCAGATGCTTGCCCCATATCCATGGCTGTTGATGGGGGGAAATGAGTGGTCAGGTGAACACCTATGGTACCCACTTGGGGTGAAGGTTAGGCATCTTAAACTTTCTCTTTAGGACTTGTGGCTAAGGGGAGAGGGAAAGAGACTTTCCTTAGGGCTGACCTGGGATATAATAATCAAATCCTGTGAGTTGAGGGAGGAAATCTCAGGTTGGCGTTCCAGATGCGAGTTGGCCAGGGATAAACTTAGTTAAGGATTTTTTTTTCCATGAAGCTCATGTGTTTTACCCAGGGGAAGCTGAGGAGGTGGTCTGAGGAATAGACCACCTGCCACAGCTGCTCCCATTCCAGATTGCCCCTCCTTCTATTTTACAGGTTTTCAAGAATACAGTTAAATAGGATAATTTAAGTGGCCCATTTTCAACCCATACATGTATCTGGTCTCATTATTTCAAGTTGGACAGCAAACAAGCATGCTGCATCCTCAATATGACATCCTTTTCAAATATTTAAACATAGCTATCATTTCACCTCTTAACCTTCTCTTCTCTAGGCTAAACATATCCAACTCCCTAAGCTGCTTTTCATAGGGCATGATTTTTAGACCCTTCATCATTTTGATTGTCCTTCTCTGGGCACACTCCAGCTTGTCTAAGTCTACATGATATTCCTGTCAGAATCCTGTTGAATTTTGCATCAGCTACAGCTTCTGAGTCCTCTTCAAGGGCAGACCTTTTGTGCAACACATTATAGTAGTTGTACCTGGAGTTTATAGATGCATGAACTTTTTTAAAAAATTATTCTTTATTGAATTTTGTTTCCATTGCTACATCAGTGTTTAATAATTCCTTGACCAACTCTCAAAAATATCCAAAATAAAATTTTTAATAATTTATTGGCTTTCTGCTAATCCGGGTTAACCTTGATAATTTGTATATCAAACTTTATGTTATTATAAATACATTTCTTTTCTTATCTTGTCTTCTTTACTTGGTATCTTGACATACCTGATATCTTTTATGTCTCTTAACTTTCTGAAAAATTTGGAGCTGCAGCTTCTTGTATCATTTCTTGTTTTATATTACATTTCTTAAACCAGTACAGTGGGTCCTCGCCTTACGCGGGGATCCGTTCTGGATCCCTCCGTGTAAGGCGATTTCTGCCTATGCTCAAGCCCCATTGGAAACAATGGGGCTTGTGCACGGTGGCGCAGCGGCGCACAGGGCGCAATGGGCGCATGCGCTCATTCAATTGAATGGGACGCACCGCCCCTTCTGCCCCACGTGCGCATATGCTCAAGCCACGTAAAGCGCGCCCGCGTATGACGCGGGCATGCTGTATTTTTCTATTGGCTCCCGTTCCCTTAATAGTTTTTCTTTAGATTTGTTATTAATCAGTACTGTTAATTTGACTAATTCTGTTATTTCCATAACTTTTGAAAACCAATCATCCATTGTAGGTATAATTTTTTTCTCCAATTTCTTGCCAATAGTACCCTGGAAGCTGTAATTAGGTATAAAATAATTCTCCAAAATTTGTTTTCTATTGGTGCTCCCAAAAAGGATGTCATGTTCAAAGGATATAGCTCTCAGACAAAGGGGTAATTTATTTTCAATATTTCCTGTATTTTGCTATGTATATTGCACCAAAATCTCTTAATTTTTGGATAGGTCCACCACACGTGGAAATATACCCCTTTATCTTTTTGACATTTCCAACACACATTGTTGCTTAGTTTGTAGATTTTTGTGATCTTAATTGGAGTATAATGCATGAACTTTTTTGGCTACATTATATCTATCCAGGAAAATGTGTTGCTGGCACCAAGCACTCAGAGCCACGAATCCACTTGAGCCTCCAGTGACAAGCACATTTTTTCTTAGAGAGCAGTTTGGGATCACAGTGGCAGTAGAACATGGCAGACACAGAGTCAGTTCATTCATTTCTTTTTCCTCTTCCCAGAAGATGGTGTGATTTTCCTGGACTTCAGAGAGGCAGAAAGCCTAGACAATCAGGAGTTTCTGGGGTTAGAGGGCAGAACTGTTAGATCCTGAGCATAGGCATCATTGTGAGCCTCTCCCTGGCTATATAAGTCAGTCTCTAGTTCTTCCACCCTCAGTTCTCAATTGAGATTGTAACCTCTCCCTGTTAAAATAAAAATGGCTGTGGTGTTACTTTGTGCATATGTGGCACATCACTTGCTATAGAGCCAGCAAATTAGATACCTAAGTATTTAGAAGCTGTGTATTTCATCCTTCAGGAGAAATGGAACCCCTTTCTAGGAGTCCTCCTAGACCTAAGAACCACAAGAGATTTTGTGTTACTAGAAATGAATTTCAGCTTCTTTGTTGGCCTTTATCCTATAGATTATAGCATCCAAGCACTAGCCCAGCTCTTATGCAGTCTCTGCTGAGTCCAATGAGAAGGAGAAATAGAGATGAGTGTCATCAGCATACTGATGCCTTCCAACTCCTAAACTTTAAAAGATAAGATGTGTAGCACTCCACAGCTGAATAGGTATATAGGTGAAATACTGCAGTACTACTTTCTGGCACCAGCCCTGCCAAGAAGAGCATAAGCACTTTAAGCATGTTCAATAGTATCAAAAGCCACTGAGATGCAGGAAGATTAGGAAGATATAACTCCTTTTATCTTTTCCTTGGAGTGTGCCATCAACCAAACTGAAATGGGTCCAGATAATCTGTTTCTAGAATGCTAGAGGTCATCCAGCCACAAAATGGTCAAGCACCTTGCCCTGAATTGGGATATTTGCAGTAGGGTGCTAGTTTCCATGTGTCTTTGGATCTTCTGGAGAGGGTCCTCTGTGGTCTCTTTCTAACCAGTAGGCACCATCACTTACAGCACTTGCAATCCCCTGGACCCACTTAAGCAATACCATTCTACTAGATCTTAATATTCAAGATGAGCAAGTGACTAGTTTACATGTAGTAGTATGGACTGATTCAAGTGTCTTGTTCACATTCAAAGCCTGCAGAAACCAATCCCCTTCAAAACCTGACCAGATAGTGCACTGACTACTACCTTATCTTCAAGAGTATTTGCTCTGAGAGCTATATTACCTGCATTTTAGCTATTGTCCGAGCCAATGTTCACATTATAGGCAACAACCTTAATAAACAAAATTGCCACCTATTTCATTTTTTTTAATCCTGTAAAATGCTTGTTATTATTCTTACCATCATTTGAGAATTCCATGCTAAGCAACCATACTGTAATGCTTGAACCAGTATATTTTTTCTTAGTTAATCTTCTAAAGTGCACTTATGACTATTTTAAGGTGGAAAACACTTTTATAAATGCTGGCATATTCTTCTGTCTGCTTTTATTCCGTACTCAAAGGATCCCATCTATGTAAGTGGTTCTTATAGTTAATGATCCTCATTCAATTTTGTTCCAGAATCAGTGAAAATTAGGTCCATCAGCAATGCTTCTGCCATGCATTCTATGCAAAGATCGAAAACCTGCCTCACTGCCAGTTTGTCTTAGAAAGTAAAGTTCTCCCAAGTTTTGGAAGGATGTTCATTTGGGGTTCAGCAATGATTCACATATGAATCTTCTTAAAGAAACCTGAGACATCTCTTAAAGAAATCTAAATCCCTTGTTGTTAATGTTGTGTTCCTTCAAGTCATTTCTGACTTATGTTGACCATTAGGCAAACATATTATGAGGCTTTCTTGGCAGATTTTTTTTTGGGGGGGGGGGGGGGTTGGCCTTGCCTTCCTTTGAGGCTGACAGAATGCAACCTGTCCAGCATCACCCAGTGGGTTTCCATGGCCAAGCAGGCATTCAAACCCTGGTCTTCCAGTATCCTAGTCCAACATTCAAACCACTGCACTACACTGGCTCTAATGCCCTCCCTTTGTGATGGGGTGGGAATCATACAGTCATTAGATGTTTTCGGAATGCAACTTCCATTATCCCTTGCCATTGACTATGCTGGTTACAGTTGCTAACATGTGGAGACTAAGGCCTAATCTGCACTGCAGAAATATTGCAGTTTGACACTGCTTTAACAGCAGTGGCTCAATCTTATAGAATTCTGGGATTGGTAGTTTTGATAACTATTTAGCATTCTCTGTCAGAGGGCTCTGGTACCACAACAAACTATGAACCTAAGAACTCCATGGCATTGAGACATGGCAGTTAAAGTAGAGTCAAACTACTAGAAATGGTCATATAACACCAGTCTTGAAGTCCCTTCACTGGCTGCCAATTAGTTTCCAGGCAAGGTACAGGTGTTGCTGATTACCTTTAAAGCCCTACATGGCTTGGGTCCAGAATACTTGAGGGAATGCATTCTTCTGTATTGTCCCACACATTAAGGTCATCTGGGAAGAATTTATTACAGCCTAAAAAATCTAGGCTAGCATCAGTTTCCCAGAGGGCCTTTTCTACTACTGCTCCAAAACTATGGAATGATCTGCCGGAAGAGATCCACCACATTTCCACTCGGACAGCTTTTAAGAAAGCATGCAAGACAGATCTCTTCCGGCAGGCCTTTCCAACTTAGTTATCCCTCCCCACATATAGAGATATAGATATAGAAATATAGATATAGATCTGGATATGAACCTGACATGAAGATGATCACAATTATGAAAAATGCCTCTTGTCTGCTTATTTTCCTCCAAATTCTAGTTGATTGTTTTTAATGTTTTTACTGTTTCTAATGCTTTTATACTATGACTGTTTAATCTTGTTTTAGCATTGGGAATGGGGTGGGTGGGTATAGGGATTGTTTTCTTCTTGGATTTTATTGCAACTTTGATGTATTTTACTGTTGTAACCCGCCTGGATTCTCTGTGATAGGACGGGTTGGAAATAAATCTTCTTTATTATTATTATTATTATTATTATTATTATTATTAAATTGCATTATTTTTGCAGTGCAGATGAGCATAAGACATCAGGAAGCTGATACAAGTTGGAACAGAGAAGGAAAGGGGGAAAATATGTTGGACTTGACAATATATGTCTTTTACAGAATGAAATCTTAAAACATGCTTCATTGAATATGTGTGTGTGTGCAGAAAACACTTTAGAAAAATTACATAAATTAGGTGAAATGTGTAAATAAATTAGAAAAAGAGGAGAAATGTGGGAGGAAAGGTGCCAGTACCATATTGAGATGATAACACGTACAAAACAAGAATAGGAAGAAAGTGCTGGTGGAACCGAATGAAACTAAATGAAATTAAGGGATTTTCACATTACTAGAGTAAACAGCAGTGATCTAGAATGATGGACTAAGTACAAAAGAGCATCTTTCTTTCGTATTCTTATTTGTGGTCTAATAGTTACTGAACCCTATCACAACTGCCAAATACAATTCTTCCTTTACTGCAGGGATGGGAATTATATAGCCCTTGACATTGTAGGATTGCAATTCCCAACAGCCTTGACTTATATAGATAAGGCTAAGGAATGCTTAGAGCTGCAGGGCAGAAAACATCTAGAGGGCTGCTTTATTGAATATGCTCATCTTCCACAACCATGATACAATGATGGTGCACATACGTGATGCTCTCACTTCCTCTTTCCCCATGGACTAACCTAACTTATTTAACATTCCCAGACTCTTGAGATCTTTGACTATTAGGGATTTTGATTTCCCTGTTGGAACCCAAAAAGCGGTTGTTAGACCGCTCCTGAAAAAACCTTTCCTGGACCCCCTGGATATGAAGAACTACAGGCCTGTATCCCATCTGCCATTTTTGAGCAAGGTGATCGAGAGGGCTGTCGCCCTTCAACTCCAAGTCATCTTGGATGAAACTGATTTTCTAGACCCATTTCAAACCGGCTTCAGGACAGGATATAGAGTGGAGACTGCCATAGTTGCTCTGGCTGACAATCTTCATCTAGGCATTGACAGAGGAAGTGTGACCCTGTTGGTGCTTCTAGACCTCTCAGCGGCCTTTGACACAACAGATCATGACATCCTCTTGGAATGCCTGGGAGAGTTAGGAATCAGTGGCGGGATATAGACCACCGCTTTGCAGTGGTCTCCCGCCGGCGCCATTTGCTCCGCGAGGGAGCCGCAGCAGCCAAACCGCGTGGCTCCCACGCGGAGCAAAAAAGAAGCTCCATTTTGGAGCTTCTTTTTGCGGCGCCTTTATGATGTCGCGAGGCGCCGCTGGCGCATTCGCAACGTCATAGGCGTCGCGACACGTCTGGACGCTATGCGTCCAGTACGTAAACATGGCGGCCTCCATGTGGAAGGGGCGCCGCCATGTTGTACGTATTCTATACGTACTAGGGTTAGGGGGGTGCGGAAGCACCACCCCTTCCTAACCCTAGTACGTATAGAATACGTACTATATGGCGGTCTATATCCCGCCAGTGGCACTGCACTCCAATGGTTCCGGTCCTTCCTCTCGGATAGTTTCCAGAGGGTGATGTTCAGGGACAGTCGCTCCTCGAAAACGGAGCTTAAATGTGGCATCCATCAAGATGCCATACTGTCCCCGATGCTTTTCAACATTTATATGAAGCCGCTGGGAGAAATCATTTGCAGACATGGGGTAGGGTGTTATCAGTACGCTGATGACACCCAAATATATTTCTGCATGTCCCGATCAGCAGCTATGACAACAGATGGCATTTCTCCCATCAATCAGTGTCTTGAAGCAGTAATGGGCTAGATGAGGAAAAACAAACTCAAGCTGAATCCAGACAAAATGGAGGTACTTACAGTAGGGGCCCCCAAACCAGGTATAGGGCTGCAACCTCCAGTCCTAGATGGGGTCATGCTCTCCACAAAGGACTGTGTTCACAGTCTGGGGGCGATCCTAGAATTGGTCACTTCACATGATGAACCAAGTGAGTGCAACGATCAGGAGCGCCTGCTATCAGCTCTGGCTGATACGCCAGCTGCACCCTTTCCTGGAAGTAAAGGGCCTAGAAACTGTTGTACATTCACTGGTAACTACATGACTTCATTTCTGTAATGCGCTCTACATGGGGCTACCCTTGTGCCTAGTCCAGAAACTTCAACTATTGCAAAATATGGCAGCCAGGCTGGTCGCCGGAAAAACTAGGAGTGACTGAATAACACCCATCTTAAAATCTCTTCACTGGCTGCCTATTAGTTTCCGGGTACAGTACAAGGTGTTGGTTATAACCTTTAAAGCCCTACATGGCTTGGGTCCAACCTATTTGAGGAATCTCCTGCTCCCATATAATCCGCCCCGCACCCTCAGGTCCTCTGGGAGGAATCTACTGCAGCCTTTAAAAACCAAACTAACTGCTACCTCCCATAGAGCCTTCTCTGTAATTCAGGGATTCCCAACCTGGGGGTCGCACGACCCTTTCTTGGGGGTCGCCAGGTTGGGATTCCCCTCTGCCTCCCCTCCTCCCTTTTTCTCTGCGGGTGCCGGCGCTAGCGCTGGCAACCGCAAGGAGAAAGGGCCAGGGTCGCCTCCTCCCCTCGCCTCCTCCCTGTGGGTGCCCTTGAAGGCACCCGCGAGGAGAAGGCGAGAGGGCCGGGACTACAAACCCCAGTGGCCTTTGCGACCAGAAGTCCCACCCCTTCTTCCCCGGTGGCCTTCCTGATTGGTTGGGAGGCTGGGAAGGGGTGGGACATCCGGCCGCAAAGCCCGCTGGGGCTTGTAGGCCGTCGAAAGTCCCGCCCCTTCCTCGCCTCCAACCAATGAGGGAGGTCACGGGTGGGACTTTCACCCGGAATGGGGGTCGCGGCCCAACAAAGGTTGGGAACTGCTGCTGTAATTGCTCCCAAACTACGGAACGGCCTGCTGGACTAGATCCATCAAATTGCTAGTTTAGACAGCTTTAAAAAAGCTGTCAAGATGGATCTCTTCCGTGAGGCCTTTCCTGAGTAAAAGTGCCCGGCCACAGAATGACTGCACCCCACATCATGTGGATTGTCCGCTTTGTCCTCGTATTTTTTATTGTGTTTTTAATAGATATTTTAATTGTAACATGTTTAATCCTGTTTTAAGGGGGGAATTTGGGACATAATTTTGTAAATGTGGATATTTTAATATGTTGTGAGCCATTTTGATTGTCTCGTCACAGAAAAGCAGGATAAAAATAAAAATTTTATTTCATTATTTTATTAGTAGTTCTAGAACCGCCTCCAATTAGCCAGCCCTCTGTTTCCACAGATTTTTGTCCATAGATTCAACCACCCATAGTTTGAAAATATTTCTAAAAATATAAATTCCAAAAAGCAAACCTTGATTTTGCCATTTTTATAAGAGACACCATTTTATGATACCACTATTTTTAATGGGACTTGAAGATCCACAGATTTTGATATCCATTGGGGGAAGAGTTGGAACCAAACTGCAGCAGATACCACTATATACATTTCAGAAGATTCATTGGGACTTACTACCAGGTAAACACACATAATTTTGGACTCTATGAAGAGAAAGTGAATGATGACTAGATTGCATTCATGGAATAAGCATTCTGTCAACAAATCATAAGAACCCAAATATAGGAATCTGATCTCAGGTCTATATAGAATGGCAAGAAATAAAACTGGTTATAATATCAGAATTACCATTCCATCACAAAAGAATCCTGAATGTTACAAGCAAAACAGTTTACTTTCTCATATTTCTAGCAAACTCATATGCATGCAGAAATAAAGGATATTATAAAATGTTTTGTCTGGTGGCCTCTGGCAGACTTAATCATCTGGAAAATGAAAGCCATGTTATGCATCTTCATAACAACTCTTTCTTACAGGCACAATAGGAAAGAACTAACTGAGCAGCATCTGTTCTTAGGTTCAGTATTTTTTTAAACCTAGTAATTAGTTTAGAATTTTAATCCTAGGAAGCCACTCAATTTAAAATAATGAGAAGAACTGTGACAGACAAATTGCAAAAGTTCAGATTTTGGCATTTCAAAAACAAGCCCAATTTATTGCAATTCCACAAAGAAAAATTGTTTCTGTGTCATTGTTGGTTGGAGTTCAAAGCAGAATAGAATTGAACATAGAATTGCTGGCAATCTTATTAAATCTTAGAACAGAAAATTGTATGTAATATCATCTGGTAAAGCTCTTCAGTAGTTTATTATTGATATCCTTTTTAAAAAATATATGATTACATGTAAGTAGATTTTGACACACATTCTTGCTATGTTACTGTAGGGTGTTAATTTTAGGAATAACCATCAGGTGCCTACTGCATTGTGGGAAAAATATTTCCAAATCAAAGAGAGCAAGCAGACAGAAAGTATTTCTATGGCTCAGCAATTTAAGCACACTTCTTGCTGACAACAAGGGAGGGTGATAAACTCGCTTTTCCATTTGTGCATTGTGCTTGCCCAAAGGCATCTTTAACTTATGCTTTGGCCTCTTGCAAGATATGCAGTATACAATAGTCCTCAAATAGCAGTGCTATGGCAACAACTGAACTGAGAAGAAAGATGCTCTGTATGAAAGCAAATAATAGCACGATACAAGCAATGTTGAAATCCAAATATTTGCATATATATTCTGAATTTTGCCAACCAAACAAACATTTTTAAAGTGAACATACAATATGGATAGTCTTCAAAACTTGCATTTTTAAAGATTTTAACTGTTTGTTAAATAATCATTATGTCAGTGTCACTTAAACATATTGGTTGGAATCCTGTTGGGTAGTTACACATGCATAACCAAGAGTTATGCATTTGCAACTGCTTTGTATTTATGAGTCCTATGTATCCTCTTGCTTAGGGGATATATAGGGATTGTGAAAGTCCCACAATCCCCACTTACTGGTCAGCACTTGCTGTGATTAACAGGGGTCTGTTCTTCTGTCAACCACAAAGCAGCTGGCTGATGATCACAGCCCTACTTGTGCAAGCAATCTCCACTACAAAGGGAGCTTGTGACAGGGTTCCTGTTTCTCCCTGTCATAATGGAGATTGATCATGTGAGGGGGTGGAAACATGAGTCAGCAACTTCTCATATGACATGGGAACAGACTCCAGTCCATTGCAATGACTGCTGCCCAGTTAGAGGAGGTTGCGTGGAGAATCAGGCCAGGATTCACTCCCATGATTACCTAGCAATGTAGTACATAGAGGCTTCTGTCCATCATCTGATTTTTAGTTTTAGTCCATGTTAATTCTATACAGAAAACATCACACATATGTACTGGTCTGGCCTGTTGTTGCTGCATTGTCACAGAAAACAGGATATGTTTAGACATGAGTTCTACACCTGGAATTGAATGTGAAGGCAAAAATAAAATAAAATAAAATAAAATAATGAAGCCCTTCCCTTCTACTTTTCTGTTTTGGTCAAATGCATTGTTGTTGTTAAGCCCCACAAGTCATACAACTCACCCAGCCATTTTATAAACTATTCTGAGTGCAGCTGATTTCATCAGGTTCTATCATCTTCCTTTTCATCCAGTTTGTAACATTCCCACCTTACATTTCACATGCATTTATCCAGTGTTTTTCTTTTCTTTTCTTTTCCTTCTTTTCCATTCTGTACCTCAAATGATCTGATCACTCCCTTAAAGAACATGCTGTGCATGGAGGAATGGAGAATCATAGAATCATAGAATTGGAAGAGACCACAAGGGCCATCCAGTCCAACCCCCTGCCATGCAGGAAATCCAAATCAAAGCATCTCCAACAGATGGCCATCCAGCCTCTGCTTAAAGACCTCCAAGGAAGGAGACTCCACTACACAGAATCTTCTGAGGCTGATTGTTCATGACATGTGGAAAGATCTTGGTTACTAATGGGAATTATCATGCTTTCTTTGCTTGTAACATGACGAGAAAGAAATTAATGCCTCATCTCTTTAAATTCAAAGGAGTCTGCACTCCTCTGGCTTTCTCAGTGTTGGAACCCCAGCTGTGGAATTCCCATCCTCTGGAAGCCTTACTGGCACCAACATTGAATTCATTTTCACAACAAGTTAAAATCTTATTAAAGCCTTTGAGTTTAACCAATTTTATCCACAATGCATATATGTTATGATTGTATTATTTTATGTTTTAACCAGTTTTAAATCATCGATAAAGGTATTTAATACAGTTTAAATCTTTTAAACTAATGTTACTGTTTAGTGTTTTAAACTGATTGTAAGTAATCCTGACATCATGAGAAATGAGATCATGAGGATAGGATATAAATATTTGAATGAATTAATATATGCATATATGTATTTGTGCATAGATAGATAGATAGATAGATAGATAGATAGATAGATGAGTTTTTTCTTCCCAATTTATGTCCAGAGGACCCAATACAAGTCATTTTACAGAGCTACAGTTCTAATGTAGACATGTGAATAGATCGATGCCCAGTCAGAAAGACATATAGTACACAGTACATAAATTATGATAAATCATATTGAGAGATGCTCACAAATAGGGTAAAAATGAGTAAATGTGGCTTGCAAGCTGCATTCATCCCTCATAGGCAGGTTACAGACGGGCAAAAAGGGATGTACTCATGACGTCATGAAGGTAGAGCCTTCAGATGGGCTTTACCTGAATGCCGCCATGAACACGCCCCCCGCACGCCCCAAGCGGGAAGAAGCGGCATTAAAAAGGTGCTGCTTTTTTCCGCTTCTTTTCTGTTTGATGCGTACCTGCGCAGCTCCGTCTGTAAGCCCCTGCACCGATACGTCAGAATTGCTACGCCACAAATATAAGTTGCCGGTTTAAAAGCTCCGTGTCAGCTGCGTTGCATAATGGGTCGGGTTTGCAGTCAAGCTTTAATTGCAACGTCCGCTGCCATGGAGCTGTGGAAGCTGAGGCACAGCTGCGGCGCATTTTAAGTCTCGTAACCCTAACCCTAGAGCCACTTGTGCGCATGCGTTGCTAGAACCGCGGGAAGTTGTAACTTTTGCCGGCGGATGTTTTGGTTGTAGAAAGTGATAAGGGAAAGTTTGGGATTTAAAGTGACCCCCTACACACATTCCTGCCCCATTCTCACCTGGGAACGGGCACAGTTCGGCTGCTCCTGGCACAGCTGTGTGGCGGCTCCCCTTTGCCACCAGGCAGGATGGCTCAGCCATCCACCAGCACCCCGAAAAAAGGCAGGGGGACGTCTTGGTCTCATACTGAGACGGCTGACCTCATAGCTATATGGTCCCAGCCAAACATTTTGCAGAAACTGGAGCAGTCCTACCTGAATGCTGACACATATCGAGAAGGGGAAGAAGCCATGAGAGCTGCTGCACCGGCACACCAGAATTGCTACGCCGCTACTTTAAGTTGCCCATTTAAAAGCTCCGTCGCATAGTGAGTTGGGGTCTTGGAACATGCGCAGTTTGCAATCAGGCTTTAATTGCAACGTCCGCTGCCATGCAGGTGTGGAAGCTGAGGCACAGCTGCGGCGCATTTTAAGCCTCGTAACCCTAACCCTAACCCTAACCCTAGAGCAACATGTACGCATGCGCTGCTTGGAAAGTTTGGACTTTAAAGTGCACCCCTACACACATTCCTCTGCCATTTTCACCTAACAATAAAAAATGCTAAAACTGTAAATATTGACATATGTACAAAGGAGGTGAGGGGAGATGGCAGGGGGACAGCGGTGGCAGCGGAGACAGCTGTGGCTGCGCATTGCAGATTCAGCAGGAGCACGGGGACCAAAGGAGAGGAGGCATCTATGATGCTGCTGACACTGGCAAAGTGCAAGCGGACAAGGATGCCAACACCAGCTGATCACCAGCTGGCAGGAGACCACCATTGTTTTTGGGCAGAGCGGGGGGGAAAGTTTAAAGGGGCTTGGGCACTTTAAATATGCCCATAGGCTTTCTGCCGCCGCCGCTTAGCGCTGCAGCTGCGAAGCTGCGCACTTCTCATGCGGCAAAAGAAAAAAAAGCCACGGTTTGGGCCGCCCATGAGGAAGCTGCCTCTCTTTTTGCAGCATCCTCCGAGGCGGCGGTATGGAAGCTCCAGGTCCGAAACGGACCCAGGTGAGGCGTCTTCACTGCCCCCCGTGTGGAAGCTCCAACACCTGAAGCACGCCCCCGGGGCGGGCCGTCTGGAGGCTCCGCATTCAGCTAAATACACCTCCAAGACATCCTCCCCTGCCCGTCTGTATCCCGCCATAGATTCCCAGCATGAGTTCCTAGAGCTCCTCTAAACTCTCATGCCCCTTCATCCCACCCCCCACAAATTCACTCCCCCAAATGCCTACATGTATTCTTAGAACCCTTGGAGGAAGCTGTTTTTAGAAGCCATTAGATACTAGACTAGTCACTCCTGTTTCTAAAAACTTTTCATGGCTAAAAATCTGCCCAGGAGTGGGAAGAGTACATTTAAATTGCAAATCATTGCTTCTGGCCATTGGGGACCATTTTGGAGGTGGAATGTGTTGTTATTGTTTCTTCTCATTGTTTGCAGCATATGACAACCCTATCACCAGGGGTTGTTGGCAAGTTTTATTTTGAGGAGGTTTCCCACTACTTTCCTTGGGGTTCAGAGAGTGTGACCTGCCCAGTGGATTTCCATAGTAAGTGGGGATTTGAACCCTAGTCTCCCAGAGTCCTAATCCAACAGCTAAATTGCTACATCATGCTAGCCTGCCGACTTCTCATTTAGGGCAAGAAAACCAATGCTTTAAAATAATTGACCTAAACTGAATATGCTTATTGAGTCTTGCATTTTATCATCCCCTCTAGTGCAGCAGAAATCCTCTGGAGCACATATTTAGGATGTTCAGGGTTTGTAGCAGGGGACAGAGGTTTGTCTACATTTTAGAGTTGTACATTTTCACACACACATCAGTCTGCTGGAAATACTTAAAACATATTGTAAATAGATTTAATTATGAATTTTACTTGAGTTAGGTGTGTTTAGTATGAACACACCTAACTCAAACATTCAAAAGGGAGATACTGAAGGCACAATTTCAAACAGTTCCAGTGAGAAAGAAAAACGGGAGGTATCTCAAGAAACCAGGATGGATGACTAATGAACTTTCAACGGAGCTAAGTTTGAAACGGAACATGTATAAGAAATGGAAAAGGGGGGAAATCACAAAAAAGGAATTCAAAGAAATAGCAGGCATGTGTAGGGGTAAAGTCAGAAAAGCTAAAGCGCAGAATGAACTCAGGCTTGCTAGAGAGGTTAAGAACAATAAAAAGGGCTTTTTTGGATATGTCCGCAGCAAAAGGAAGAAGAAGGAAACGGTAGGGCCACTGCGTAGAGAAGATGGCAAAATGCTAACAGAAGACAGAGAAAAGGCAGAATTACTAAACACCTTCTTTGCCTCAGTCTTCTCAGAAAAGGCAAAGGGTGCTCAACCTGAGGATAATGGAGCAGAGGACAGAATAGAGGAATTTCAGCTCAGAATAAGTAAAGAGATAGTAGAGGAATACCTTATTAATCTAAATGAATTTAAGTCTCCGGGACCAGATGAACTCCATCCAAGGGTATTAAAAGAACTGGCAAATGTAATATCGGAGCCATTGGCAATAATCTTTGAGAACTCTTGGAGAAGAGGAGAGATCCCAGCAGACTGGCGGAGGGCAAACGTTGTCCCCATCTTCAAAAAGGGGAAAAAAGAGGATCCCAACAATTATCGTCCAGTTAGTCTGACATCAGTACTAGGAAAGATTCTGGAGCAGATCATTAAACAGAGAGTCTGTGAACATCTAGAAGGCAATGCCATAATCACAAAAAGTCAACATGGGTTTCAGAGAAACAAGTCATTCCAGACAAACCTAATCTCTTTCTTTGATAAAATTACCAGCTTGGTAGATGAAGGGATTGCTGTGGATATAGTATATCTTGATTTCTGTAAGGCCTTTGACAAAGTTCCCCATGACATTCTTGCAAACAAGCTTGTAAAATGTGGGCTAGACAAAGGAACTGTTAAATGGATCTGTAATTGGTTGACCGGCCGAACCCAAAGGGTGCTCAACAATGGCTCCTTTTCATCCTGGAGAAAAGTGACCAGTGGGGTCCCACAGGGCTCTGTCCTGGGCCCAGTGCTATTCAACATCTTTATCAATGACCTGGATAACAGAATTGGAAGCATACTTATCAAATTTGCAGATGATACAAAATTAGGGGGAATAGCTAATACCCCAGAGGACAGGATCAAGATTCAAAATGATCTGAATAGACTAGAAAGCTGGGCCAAAGCTAACAAAATGAAATTCAACACGGAGAAATGTAAGGTATTGCACTTAGGGCGGAAAAATAAAATGCACAGATATAGGATGGGTGACACCTGGCTGAATGAAACTACGTGTGAAAGGGATCTAGGAGTCCAAGTAGACCACAAGTTGAACATGAGTGAACAGTGTGATGCGGCAGCTAAAAAGGCCAATGCTATTTTAGGCTGCATCAATAGAAGTATAGTGTCTAGATCAAGGGAAGTAATAGTGCCACTGTATTCTGCTTTAGTCAGGCCCCACCTAGAATATTGTGTCCAGTTCTGGGTGCCACAATTCAGAAAGGACATTGAGAAACTGGAGCGTGTCCAAAGGAGGGCGACAAAAATGGTGAAGGGTCTGGAAACCATGCCCTATGAGGAACGACTTAGGGAGCTGGGGATGTTTAGCCTGGAGAAAAGAAGGTTAAGAGGTGATATGATCGCCCTGTATAAATATTTGAAGGGATGTCATATTGAAGAGGGAGCAAGCTTGTTTTCTGCTGCTCCAGAGAACAGGACCTGGAACAATGGATGCAAGCTACAGGAAAAGAGATTCCACCTGAACATTAGGAGGAACTTCCTGACAGTAAGGGCTGTTCGACAGTGGAATGCACTCCCTCGGAGGGTGATAGAGTCTCCTTCCTTGGAGGTCTTTAAACAGAGGCTGGATGGCCATCTGTCAGGGATGCTTTGATTTGGATTTCCTGCATGGCAGGGGGTTGGACTGGATGGCCCTAGTGGTCTCTTCCAACTCTATGATTCTATGATTCTATGATTCTAACAGCCCCCCCCTTTTCTTATTTTCTGCTTCACTGCAATCTAAACAAGTATAAATAACTTGTGTTTCAGGTGTCATAATGTTAACTATTGTTAGCATTACATTTAATTTTCTGCCAATCTGATATGCTGTATTGTTAGTCCACAACTTAATTTTTTCCAGCTGATATCATGAGGAAAGAACAACCAAAACAAAAGATGGATTATGGCACTTTCAAAGCTCTTTCCCAAAATATACCATGTGAAGACACAACATAAACTGATATTTTGAATGCACTGAATGCATTGAAAGTGGTAGCTAATCAGGAACAGGCATTTTGGTGTTATCCTAGATAACTTGTTGTAATTGATGACTAATTGTTCAGAGCTTCTGAAAAAGGCCAATGTCATGCCTGGGGTATTTTTTTTTAATTTATTTATTTATTTATTTATTTCTATAGTGCTGTAAATGTACACAAATGATCAAATCAATAAAAATAAAACCTGACAATGGCGTACAATCTACAAATATGTATAAAACAATAGGTAATAATATAAAATAGAATTGGTTAAAATAAGCAGGCAACAATTAAAAACATCAACATCAGCTATCCAATCAAAAATCAGATAGATAATCACACAGTGCCTGGGAACACTTCCCTGAACAGGATAGTCTTCAACTCAGATTTAAAAGTGGTAAAAGAAGTGATGACCTGTGTTCGTGGGGGAAGAAGGTTCCAGTAGTGAGGGACAGCAAGTGAGAAGGGACGTTGTTGTTGTTGTTGTTGTTGTTGTTATGCACCATCAAGTTGGCTTTGACCTATGGCAACCCTATGAATGAGAGACATTAAAGAGACCCTGTTATTGGCAGCCATGCAAAAGTCTA
This sequence comes from Sceloporus undulatus, assembly GCF_019175285.1. Classification (NCBI taxonomy): domain Eukaryota; kingdom Metazoa; phylum Chordata; class Lepidosauria; order Squamata; family Phrynosomatidae; genus Sceloporus; species Sceloporus undulatus. The sequence goes on along the minus strand of NC_056522.1, from coordinate 114,938,064 downwards.
GCAAATTTAGGATTTTGGCATCCTTCACTGAGTCTACCCATCTTGCCTTTCACTTTTCCTGTTGCCTTCAACTTTACCTAGCATTATTATTTTTCCCAGTCTGTCATGTCATCTCATGATATGTCTAAAATAAGATAGCCTGAGTTTAGACATTTTTAGTTGCAGCCAGAGTTCAGGTTTAATATCAGACCAATTTATTTGATGGTCCATGGTATGGGTAGAACTCTCTTTTAGCACCCCATTTCAAATGCCATTCCTCCCCCACCCCCGTCACCTTTCTTTACTATCCAGTGTTCACATCCATTCATAGAAACTGGAAATACTATGACATGAAAGAATGAAACATTGGTGTGCAAATTATATATTTTATATATTTAGCCGTGAGGATTTTATTAGCTCCTTCATAATTGTCTTCTAAGTCATAGTATTCTGATTACTTGACTGCATTCTCCATTTTGATTAATGAATTAATCAAGTTATAGAAAATCTTTATCCATTTTGATGGCTTCATACCTACTTTAAAGTTATTCCATAGTCCTCATTTTTATTTTCTTAATATTCAGTTGTAACCCTGTGTTTGCATTTTAATCCTTAATTTCATCAGTAGTCATTCCAAGTCTTTGCTATATTCTGCTGCTAATATGATTTCATCTAATAACTTAAATTACTGGTATTTCTTCCTCCAGTTATCACATTTGTTTCTTTCAGTTAAATGCCACCTTCCATACAATATATTCTGCATGAATTAAACAAATAGGGTGATAAAATGCACTGTTGTGAGATCTCCTTACCAGTTGAAAACCATTCTATTTCTCCATATTCTGTCTTGACCATGATCTCTTGTTCAGAGTATAGGTTAGAGCGTCAGATAATTAAATGTAGTAGAATGTCTTTTTCTTTTAGAAGAAGCCACATTTTTCTTGATCTATACAGTCAAAGACTTTGCTTTAATCTGTGGTCCAAAACACACGGCAGAAATAATCCAGTTTGAGACTGCTTTAACTGCCCTGTCTCAATACTAGGGAATTCTGGGAACTGTGGTTTTGTGAAGCATTTAGCCTTCTCAGTCAGAGAGCTTTGGTGCCACAACATACTACAACTCCCAGAATTCCCTAGCACTGAGCCAGGGCATTTAAAGCAGGTCCATCCTTGTAGCAGCTCTGATATATATCCAGACTGAATGAGGCAATGTTTGTGGGAAACAAACGAACAAAAAGCCTGGGTTTTATCTCCCTCAGTACCTGAATAATGCAAACTTTTCTCCAGAACAAAACATGTATTACTGGTCCCTAATGATTTTCCCTTATAAACATTGTGAAAAGCACCTGAGAGTAAATAATGTATTATAAAATAATGTTTAAAACCATTGTTTCATGAAACCCTGAACATTAACTTTTGGGGGAAGGAAAATTCCTCCCTGTAGTTGTTTAGTAAAGCCAAAGGATGTGTATATCTGTGTTTCAAGAAATCTTTACTGAGTCAAAAGCTGGAAAGAGGATGAGAAAAGAAGAGAGAGGACCCTCAGGTACCAGCTTTGCTTACTGACCCTACACAATGTCACTTGTCAAACTGACAAAGACTACTTCATATGGAGAGAGATTAAAAATAAGCCCTTTAGTGATTGAAGACTATATATGGCTGTCACATAGGTGCTGACTCATATGCATTGGAAGAAAAATTCTGCCACTTGATTCCCAGGATCCCATAACACTTTTGGCTGTTGATGGATAGAGGTGAAGGGTGAGGAACTTTCACCTTCTCCGTGGTGACCTGAGGTCTCTCATTGAAATAATCCTGTCAGAGTTCTGAACCATGTTTATATTCATGAGACAAAATTTGAGAGTGTTATTGCTTGAGAGGTCATCCTTACACCCAGAACAATTGCCTCACTTCAGTGGAGCGATTAATACCTATATATTTGTTTTTATACCAGCATTAACATTTTTAGGTGCTTTTCTTTTAGCTTTCACTATTTCCAATGAATAGTAGTGAAATGTGGTGCCCAGTCCTATCCAAGGACTGTAACAATGGCATTCATGTCTGAATAAACATGCACAGTCTTACCATTAGGCTGCATCTGCACTGCATAAATAATCAAGTTTGACACCACTTTAACTGCCCTGCTTAATGTTTTGGAATCTGTTGTTTTGTGAGACTCTCTGGACCTTATTGCACTCAGAATTTTAAACGTTCTGGGGACTGGAGGAGGATGCTCGCGTGCGCACGCGTTCAGCAGAAAACGGAGTTTACCGCACACGAAGACGTCCTCCAAGAGGCCCCATTCCGTCCCCCGGCGCACACCCGTTTGCGTCCAGTCCTGACAGGCGCCATTTTTTGCTGACGGAAGGTAATCCATCAAGCAAAAATCACACCCATCAGGACTGGATGCGAACGGGTGCGCACCGGGGATGGAACGGGGCCTCTTGGAGGATGCCTTCGTGTGAGGTAAACTCTGTTTTCTGCTGAACGCACGTGCACATGAGTGTCCTCCTCCAGTCCCCAGAACGTTTAAAATTCTGAGTGCAATAAGGTCCTCTGTCAGAGAGCTCTATGCCACAATAAATGACAAACTCCAGCATTCCATAGCACTGAGCCATGGTGCAAACCTGGATTATTTCTGCAGTGCGGATGCAGATTTAAGTTCAAAACACACTGTAGAAGTTTGAGACTGCGTTAACTGCCCTGGATCAGTGCTAGCAAATCCTGGGAACTGTAGTTTATTGTGGCACCAGAACTCTCTGACAAAGGAGGCTAAATGTCTCATAAAGCTACAGTTCCCAGAATCCCCTAGCAATGAGCCAGGGCAGTTAAAGTGGTTTCAAACTGGATTATTTCTGCAGTGTTTTGGAGCTGTGTCTGTTTTTAAATGTATAGTCTTAAACTCACAAATAAAGAGAAATGTACAGACTATCACCAACATCCATGTGGAAGTTGGTAGAAATGGGTCTCTCAGTCTTCTGATATACAAGAACAACCAGGACAGTTGCTGGACACAGCTCCACCTCTTCAAGTGCTATTTGGTGCAGTCATGTAGCATTGTCCCCCCCCCCCAGCTGCCCTTTGAGTGCTGAAGAAAGAAAGAGCAACTATCCCCAACATAAGGGTGCTCCTGTTTACTTCAGTGCTCAGAGCATCTGGAATAGATCTGGCTACACACCAAAAGAGCTCATTGTTTGTAGGAGAGATGAAATTGTAACTGGCATCCCTCCAGCTACTGTTGCATACCAGGGTGGAGGCCTTGGGAAGGAGGTACATAACTAGAGTAAACCACATTCAGTTGAAGTTAATAGGTTTTGTGACTAAATACAGGTGTTTAAGATTGTGATGTAGACTGTAAAAAAATGGGAGCAGTTGATATTGAAGGTAAATAGCTGAGGTTCCCAAGTCAAGTGAAGATGGAAAAAAAGATATACTGAAGCCACTACTTGTTTAAACTGTGGGTGGGGTGGGAAAAGCACATCCCAGGTTACAGACGGCTCCCTCATTGTTGTCCTTCCATGGACAGGTAAATTTATATTTCAAATAAGAAAGATCCAAAGTTGGTTAGGCGTAGCAGATATTAAAAAAACCCAGCTGGTGTCCAACCCAGGAAACAAAGAGATCAAACACAGAAAATGGATTTGAAATGGGGCCACTTTATTTAGTTACCTATTTATTATTGTCTTAGAAGAACTGAAACTAAAGAGGGAATAGCCTAGCATGGGAGCAGCTGCAGCAGCTGATCCCTTCCTTAGACCTTCTCTGCAGCTTCCCCAGAACAATAACACCTGTGCCCCAAAAGCTGGGTTATTCCCTGGCTGGCCTTCAACAGGAAGACCAACCAGAAGTCCCTCCTCCAAGCCCCAAGGCTTAAAGAGAGGATTTATCCTTCAGGCCAGCCTCAGAAGAAGCCCCCTTTCCTGCCTTCCCAGTCCCAGGGCATAAAGAGGCAGTTCCAGAGACCTCCATTTCACCAAAGTGGTGACCTAGGTGCTCTCTGAACTCAAAATCTCCCCCACAAGCCACAGATAAGCATCTGCTTAGCCCCTATCCCAGACAAAACATCCCAAATCCCTCACTGAAGATCCACTAAGAAAATAGATAAATGAACACTGTCAGCCCTATAGAGCTCTGGCTGCTGAAAAACAATTTCAGGGTGTGGCAAATAGTGGCCCAAATTATTTTACAATAACCCTCAGCCCTGTTGGCAGGGGGTGGAGTACTGACCTGGTGTCACCCCCACTTCTTTGGTGTCACCCGGTGTGGTTCACACCCCCTGCACTCCCCCAACTATGTTATTGGTGTTGCCTTCTAGTTTTCCCATTATCATCTTTTCCAATAAATCATGACATCCTGTGGTGTGTCCAAAGCACAATAGCTTCAGTTTCATGATTTGGAATTCAGTGGAAATGTAAATCATTAAAAAAAATGAGATGATGTCTCTTTTACCTTTATCCAAGTACTTTGTATGTGCAGTGAGGCCTGCTCAGCCAATCTGTGTTGCTCTTTTCTCCACAGAAGAAGTTTAAAGGTTTAAAGACTTTGGCATTTTGTCACAACAAGCTATGATGTATGCATACCCATAAGGTTTTTTTTACATAAGGATGCTTCAACAATCTGATCTTTGTGAATTCCACCATGAACCGATCTGATCCACACCTGTGAATCAGAATGTTCAACTGTTTTCCATATTTCCCAAATATCCAGGTGCAGATTTCACTAAGAAAGAGGAGGAACTACCTTTTCAAATGTGCTTTTTAAAAGACAGCCTATATTTATAAATGCTTGTTTTGGTAGAAAATGTATTTAGAAAAAAGCATTTTGAAAGCAGTGCATTTTGTTATACTCTAATGGCAGAAAAAGAGAAGAATGAGACTATAGTCTTCTATTATCTTTTCATTAAAGCCATTTAAAAACAAATAATATATTAGTGACATTTACATTAGAGACTGAATTGTTATGAAATACAATATAAATGTAAAGTTTGATGTTTGCTAATAACAAAATTCATACTGTTTGACAGCTCCATATTAATACTGTTCTTTTATATTAACAGAGAGAGAGAGAGAGAGAGAGAGAGAGAATAATGAAAAAAATATTAGGAAAAAATGTGATATTACACCAATAGTAATATCTAGAGTCTTCTGTACCAATTTAATGAATGTGCTTGGATTTCAAGGGATTTAATTTATATTTCTCAGTCTTAATTTCATTGTTTCTCCAGATCCCACCACCATTCTTATCTTTCTTTATTCATATCAGGTTGCAGTAGTTTATTTTTAATTCCCACATGAAAATTCAACTACATTTCCCCCCGGTATATGCATTTTAATGTAGATTTCCAATGGAATAGAATGTATTTATGAATTTCCCCCCAATTATACTCCCTTTAAACCAATCACATTTTTAAAATGCATTTTAATAATAATAATAATAATAATAATAATAATTTTTCCTGTATATTTTGACCTAACCCCAACAGGGATATCTGCTGAAAGAATTGCTTCTTTCAGTGAAATTGGGGGCTTCTCCTGTCCCCATGCAGCTTCTTTCATATCCCAAAAATATATTCTGGAGTGTTGAGAACCCTCCAGTGGTGTTTTTGGGACAGCTGAAAGGTCTGGAAGGAGGTGGGGGAAGGAAGAAAATCCTCCCAGAGGACCTGAGAAGATGGGGCAGATTATATGGAAGTAGGCAATCTTTTAAATTAATTCAGCCCAAGCCATGTAGGGCTTTAAAGGTGATAACCAACACCTTGTACTGTGCCCAAAAACTAATAGGTAGCCAGTGGAGTGACTTTAATATTGGGGTTATATGACCATTCGTAGGTGATCTAGTGATCAACCTGGTTGCTATATTCTGTACCAATTGCAGTTTTTGAACTAGGCACAAGGGTAGCCCCATGTAGAGCACAATACAAAAATCAAGTGTTTAGGTTACCAGTGCATGTACTACAGTTGCAAGGTCCCCTATTCCAGGAAAGGGCGCAGCTGGCATATCAGCCGAAGGTGATAACAGGTGCTCTTGACTGTTGCATTCACCTGATTTCTCATGTGAAGCAACGGGTCAAGAAGTACCCCCAGACTGTGAACACAGTCCTTTGAGGAGAGAATGAACCCTTCTAGGACTGGAGATTGCAACCCAATACCTGGTTTAGGGACCCCTACTGTAAATACCTCTGTTTTGTCTGGATTCAGTTTGAGCTTGTTTTCCCTCATCCAGTCCATTACTGCTATTAATTAAATACTGTCTTGGAACATAAATGACACAGATCAAGGATGATACCTCTTAAGGAGAAAAATTATTTGCTAACCAACTTGGAAATAACAAAACCAGACAACAGAACTGAGTTATAAAATGGACCATTTATTTAAAATACCTTTGGGCCATTCACATTACCTTTTAAACCGGTTTTGAAATCGATTCTTCCATGTGAAGTTCATATTGGGCCCGATTCTTTCACAATCCATGTTGAGGCTTGCACAAGGAAATGCCCCTTATTGTGGGTTATCGGGCTAAAATCCATCTTTTCTCAAAAGACCTGGGTTCCGCGAAATATGAACTTGCCCTCGATCATGATCGGGGCAAATTCAGGGAGCGATTAAGGTCAGAGGGTGGGAGGTCAGAGCATTCCCTCCCCTCATCTGAGGGGAGGGGGAGGAGGAAAGAGCCGAAGGAAAAAGGGGGATCTGGAGGCAAAGGGTGACAGGAGGCAAAAAGGGGGTGACTGACAGGGTCAATTCAGGGCAGGTCGGAGGGGCAGAGGAGGCCAAGCTTCTGCTATCCATCAGGGACCATTTCCCTTTGATTTTGATTTTTTTATTATTATTTTTTGCAAAAAATGTGCATGTTTTTGGCAATAGAAATCTATCTATCTATCTAGATAGAATGTGAGCAGGAGGAAGGGTCAATTCTTCCACATTTGACTGATGCAGTGACTAAGGATGGCATCTCTCCGCTCAATGCCTGTCTGGAGTCGGTAATGGGCTGGATGAGGGAAAACAGACTCAGCCTGAATCCAGAGAAAACGGAAGTATTTGTGATAGGTTCTCCTGGTCCTGGGAAGGAGGTTTGTCCACCAGTCCTGAATGGGGTCACGCTCCCTGTGAAGGACTCAGTTCGCAGTTTGGGGGTGCTTCTTGACTCCTTGCTTCACCTGACTCCTCAGGTGGATGCGACAGTTAGGAGCACCTGTTATCAGCTTCGGCTGATACGCCAGCTGCGTCCCTACCTGGACCGGGGGAACCTTGAAACCGTAGTACAAGCACTGGTAACCTCTCGACTCGATTTCTGTAAGGTGTTGGTTGTTACCTATAAAGCCCTAAATGGCTTGGGCCCAGAGTACTTGAAGGACCGACTCTCCCCATACAGTCAGCCCCGCACTCTCAGATCTCGTGGGGAAAAACTTTGGAGTGTTCCCAAGACAAGATACGCAGCGACTGCGCAAAGGGCTTTTTCTGTGGTGGCCCCGCAGTCTTGGAACGCTCTCCCTGAGGAGCTCTGCTTAGCCCCTTCCCTGGAGTCATTTAAGAGAAACCTTAAGACTCATTTATTTCGTCAAGCCTTCCCTCACATGTCCTGACTGTTTTGCTCCTGCATACTATTTATTGTATTTTTATATTGTTTTATTATTTTGATTGATTAATGATGGATTTTAATGATATATAGTAGTATACGGGGTTTTTTTTATGAAGGACTTTAGCTGTTAATTTTGATTTTTAAACTGTGATTTTTATTGTATTATATTTGTAACCTGTATCGTATTGTATCTTATTCTGTTTGTAAACCGCTGTGATCATAGGAACGGCGGTATATAAATAAAATTTCAATCAATCAATCAATCAATCAATTCAGGGCAGGTCAGGGTACTACAGCAAGGGAAGCCTCTGCTATCAGGCAGAGACCTTTTTCCCTTGGATTTTATTTTTTTAAAATTATTTTTGGCTGTCTATGCACATATTCTTTCCTTTGGAATGACTTCTGCAATGCGAATGAATGTTACAAATTGAATGTAATCTTGCAACTTAGCAAATTGATACAGCTTTTGCAGCTGTCTCTGAGGGGTAGCCTATTACAGTGGTACCCCGGGATACGAAATCACCGCGTTACGAAATTTCCGGGATACGAAAAAAATAAATAGGAAAAAACTGTTTCGGTTACGGTTTTTTTTTCGGCTTACGAAAAAATTTTTGGTGCTTTTTGGCGCTTTTTCACACGAAATTGCAGCTTTCAGCGCTAGCGGCTATGGCTTTTTTGGCTAGCGAAATTTTTCGGGTTACGAACGGCGCCGCGGAATGAATTACATTCGTAACCCGGGGTACCACTGTATTTCCTTTGGAATGACTGCTGCAATGCGAATGAATGTTACCAATCGAATGTAATGTTTCTCTTTCCAAATATGTAAATTGGCAAATTGATACAGCTTTTGCTACTGTCTCTAAGGAATTCAGGGGTAGCCCAGGGAAAGCAAAAAAAAAAAATGCATCCTTTTCTGGCATTCCGAGGTGAGGAATTAATATTGTTGTTGTTGTTGTTATTACCTGTGTATGAGGCATTCTGGGGTGGCAAGGAGTGGGGGATACAGGATGCATTAGCTTGCATTTTGGGGTTGAAAATGGGGGCAATGTGCCCACAACACACACACACACACACACACACACACTAGAGGTTTTTAAATTTGACAAGTGGTGCCTGGTCCTTTAAAAAAAAGAAGGGGTGGAAAGCACACATATGATGCCCCTATCAGTGCTGGAAACATCACCTAAGAACATTGCGGAGCTAACTTTGATTGACAGCCAGGCACCTTCACCTTAAACCCGAATTCTCCAAGAGGGCATTCGTGTTAAAATGCCCCTGATTGGTAGTCAGCACTTGCTTCCGGAGAGATTAGGGAGGGCCCCCCCCCCAAATTTGCCCAGTTCCTTCCGGAGCAATGCCGCCAGTGTGAATGAGGCCCTTATTTATATGTTTTTCTATGAGATCTGCAAAATGCAACCTAGTGAGGGAGCACCCTTCCCCTGGGTGATACACTTGAGTCCTGTGGATAACCCATAGTTGGGTTGCTCCCCAGCCAGCTCGCATCAGGAAAGCCAACCTGAGATTTCTCTACTTAACACAGGACTTAAGCCAAGTTCATATCCCAGGTCAACCCCAAGGAAGGTCTTTTTTGGTATCCCTTTAGCATGATCTAAAGAGGCAGTTCCAGAGACCTAACTTTCTCCCCCAATGGGTGCAGAGGTGTGTGGACAGAAGGCAGAATAGGGCGAGCATTAGCAATAGACTGCATGCTGGAGGCTGCCAATCAAATCGAAGTCTAGAGAGGATAAATTGTCAGTTAGTGACAGTTGAAAGTCAGATAGGGTTTCAGTTAAGCCCAAAGAGGGACAGTTGTAGTGAGAGTTCGAGAGAGGAATGGGGTTAAAGTCCAGAAGTGAGGGAATTAAAACCCATACAGAACTCCAAGTGAGGAAGTTAATGTAGAGAAATATCCTGCAGGCTAGAGATAGCCAAAGAGGCTGGTTTATTAATGAGGTTTTATGGAAAATAACTCAAAAGAAGGACAGTGTGTGAGTCCTGAGTAACAGCAACCATTGTTCTCTGAGGAGAGTGGCGTGAGAGGAACTTGGCCCATTCCAGGCAGGTGCTATGAGGCGCGTCGTGACATGAAAGGGCCGGCGCTTTCAGACGCCCTTGCCCCTTGCATGGGACTAGGGCGTTAAAATGGCGGCACCCTGTACACATGGCATCACTGTGACAGTGCAAGTGCACCATTGTCTCACTGCGGTGTCACAATCGCAGCACAAGAAGAACCCGCTTTTTCCAGGTTCTTTTTGCTCCGCGGAGAAGCCCCACGGTCTAGAGGCTGTGGCTTCCCCGCAGAGCAAACCAGGGTTCTGGGAGACTGCCCTTTTTGGGCAGTCTGTATGCCGCCTAAGAAAATAAAATCAAAAAGTGAAACAAGTAACACAATTATATGAAGTAACAATTGTCTAATCCATCATCTAGTAGTGAAGTTGATTGCAAGATAGGCAGGTTGGCAGTTTGAGGCCCGAGTGCCGCATGATGGGGTGAGATCCCGTCACTAGTCCCAGCTTCTGCCAACATAGCAGTTCAAAAGCATGCAAATGCAAGTAGATAAATAGGTAGCACTTCACTGAGAAGGTAACAGCATTTGGTGCAGTCATGCTGGCCACTTGACCATCAAAGTAGTCTTCAGACAATGCTGGCTTAGAAACGGAGATGAGCACCTCCCCCAACAGTTGGTTACGACTAGACATTCATGCTCTTTAATGTTCTTTATTTTATAATAAACTTTTTTCCTTAAGTACTGGCTCTTTACATTCCTTTTAACAGCCTTAACTCAACTGATTATCAGTTACCAGTAGAAGGCAATGTCCCAAAGCATTTTTGAAGTGTAACAAGTTAATCATTGTGTGGTGGCAGCAAGATTTTTGGGGGATTAAAGTGGTCTCAAGGGGTCTGATCCAGCTCAGAGGGATGGAGTAGGACCATAGAAAACCTTCCCCTGTTGGCATTGGGTTTCTCTGCTTTTGTCTTATTTCCTGGGGGGAAATTTAAGGTAGGAAGCAGAGAAAACCATCACAAAGCCACCCCCAAGCCACCCTCACACCAGCATCACACTGTGCACCCAACCGCATGGTGGGGTGTCACGGTGCTCTGTTGGTGCATCATTTAAATGCACTGTACCAAAAGAACACTGAAAAGCCACTACCACCACTGCCACGGCTAGGGTGCCCTTTCTGCAGCATGAAAAGGAGCCACTTTATGCTTCTTCTTTTTGAGCTGGGGGAAAAGCTGGATCAGGGTGTGACATGTAGTTGCCAGAGCCCTGTTCCGGTGAGGAAAGGGGCGGCTGCAGGCACTCCAAAGGGCAGTCTGTTGAGCCCCTTTGTTATATTTCATTGTCATGATTCCTTCTTTAGGATGTATGTCCTATTCTTATTTAGCAAAGTTGCATATCCTTGATTTATCTTAACATATTTTGAAGAGTCATCAAGAAATTGTAATATGATATTAATTTTTCATAGGCCATTATGCATTCCCAAATATATTGCTTGACAACACAATTACTTTCCATAATTACATGAAAATATAGGTATGTGCCTACAGAGTTGTCTGTGTGTTTTAATGTAATATAATTGCAGCAGTACAATTAGGTAAGGGATTTCCCCTCTATCCCTTCTTTGAACTAGCTGGGGGGGGGGGGGGGGAATTAAAAAGAACAGAAAAAAGGAGAACAGCAAAAGTATCAAAAGTGATAATTTAAGATATAAATTCAAAAGGCTCTTTGCTTTTTATAACAAGAAGATGGAGTTAAATTGCTGATTAAATAATGAAAATATTGCAGGTCAGATGTCAGTTGTTAGTACATGTTTGAGTCTACATTTCAGACTCATATCAGACAAAGGGGCTCCTTGCTTAGAATGAATATAAAATATAAAATAATGGTTACATCTCAACAAATAGTGAAGGACAGGAAATTTGAAATGGAAATACTCAACTGCTTTGTTGTTCTGCAGCTTTTATTTGAAGCATTTGGAATTTTACATTAATATTGTTTTATAATTTTACATTTGATTATATCTCATTTGCTATTATAGTAATGTATTTTATCTCCATAATTTGTTTATAATTACTGTATAGTTTATATATTTTTTAATCTTTACATTGTACGCCTTTGGCAGAATGTAGTGTTTGGAACTGTTTCTGTTTCTGTAAAGGGCCATGTAAAATTTTGGCCCTCTACAAATAAACAACAACAACTGTTTCAGATTTAAAGAAATGCTGGTGATTCTGGACAGTTTCCTGTTGATTGTTTGAGATACTCTTTTCAGCTGATCAAGTGCTGTCTTCCTCAAACCCACCGTGCAAATGGCTATACAGTGGGGTCTGGCTCTTTATAGTTGCCTAGAAGAGGCTATATATTATAAAAGGAATAGTGACTGAATTCTTCACAATGTTAAAAAAGGACATGCTTTTTGGTTAACCTAGTGCATGTCACCATCATGATTCAAGCCTTATTGTTACCAGTTCAGGCACAAAAAGGGTAAGTAACCTCTGGATGCTCCCCTGATGCACACCAAAACAAGACAATCCTCCCTGCTCCCAAAAAAACCCTATAACCAAAACTCTAATTTCTCGCAAATAAAATAAAAAACTGAAAGAAAATTGGCTGGAGAAAGGGTTTCATCCTATCCCCTACCCACCCACAATGCATTGGTGATTTTCAGTCACATTTTTACACAGAACTGTTTAGTGATTCTCCCCACTTGTAATCAAAGTGGTGTTAACCATTCCACCATCTTATTTCTGTCTCATTCTCCTGCACTGGTAGATCAGGATCTAAAAATGATCAAAAACAGAATTGCTGTCTCTTTGCTTTCCAGCCACTATATGCCAGACATGGCCCTTCCTTGCCCCTTTTTCAGTCACAAGAGGAGTAACTGAAACACTTTGCCAGAGGCATTAATACTATGTTCTTTTTCCCACAGACACTTCACATGTAAATCAAGCTATGGTAAAAAGCATATAGACATAAGATCTGACTGAATTGAGGCTCATGTTCAGATTGCACAAACACAGAGTTTAATCTTTTTACAGGTCATAGTGAACAATATCTGCTTTATGTTTCTTAAGATGTTCTAAGAGATCTTGTTATTTTTGAAATTTTGTATCCTTTTCATTAGTTAGAACTCACTGTTAGATGCTCACTGAGGCCTGAAATCAGTTGGTAGCCCAATCTATGTAGAAATTATCCATGGAATCCATTGGATTTATCTATGTGTTGATTCACAATTCAACAACTGATTAAATGTGTCTTAATTTGGAATTAAGCAACAACAGCCTGAGAGTATATCTACCTTATGCAGTTTGATACGTCAGCGCATTATATGCTGTTCTCAGCATACACTGAAAGCTGCAAATGAAGAAGCAATGGCACGCGCTGGAAGGAGTAATGTCAAGTGTGCCTGTGGTGCACATGTGCCACTACAAAAAATTATAGCACAGTCGTCCATTTTTTACGTGGGGGGGGGGTCCAAAACCGATCCCGTGCGTAAAAAAAGGGACGACTGCACTATAATTTTTTAATCTGCATCCTATGGGGTAATGGGGTTTTAATTTGATGCAAAGGTAAAAGTAGTCCCTTGACATGAATGTCTAGTTGTAATTGATTGTAGGGGGTCGTGCTCATCTCTGTTTCTAAGCCGAAGAGCCAACATTGTCCAAGGACTGATCTGGTGGTCATGTGGCCAGAACGACTGCACCAAACACTGTTACCTTCCCACTGAAGTAGTACCTATTTATCTACTTGCATTTGCATGCTTACAAACCGCTAGGTTGGCCAAAGCTGGGACTAGAGACAGGAGCTCACCCCATCAATGCAGCACTCAGGCTTTGAACTGCCAACCTTCCAAGCTTCTGATCATCAGAACTATTTGATAATTTGATGATATGTCTATAATTCTCTGCTAGAAACAACTAGTTCATAAAATGTATGCCATTCTGGGGGAAAAAGCATGCCTGGGCCTAAAATGGGTCCTAGTGGTTGTAAAAAAAATATCACCCCAAATTAACAGTCATATGCAGAACTTTTGGGAAGGAATGTGATTGACCATTTTAATCCTTCCCCAGTGGAAATGCAGGCAACTCAGAAATACCAAGTATCCTTAGTGAATCACCCTACACTTTACTGCCACTCCTTCAGTAACTGATCTGAATGGAACCAGAAAATCTAGCACTACATTGCTTGTATTTAAACTGGAGCAGTCAATGGAGAAACCAATGACAGAAACAGTTGCTGGCACTGTTCACCTAGGAAGATGCTTTCGCTTGGCAATATTTCACATCTACTGGACAGTAAAGTTTTTTTCCAGTTTGCTATGAAGATCAAAACCCTAGGGCTATGGAGATTACATGGGGAATGGGTGGCAAGAGGAGACTTGGGAAAGGAAGATAAGTGGATATATTCACTTGTTTTGCAGTAGTGCTTCATATGGTGAAGAGTATGGTGAAGAGTACTTCAGGAGTACTTCAAGGTACTTAATCATGAATAAGAAGAGCAGTTTATCCATCAGTTTATCTATTCAAGATAACTGAAATTGTTTTAAAAAAACACTATACCACACACCACCTGGGTATTAAAAATTGGGTTTTCCTAACTCCAAAAAGCTAGAACAGCATTGATTTTTGAAAAAGACCTGAAGTTAGAAAAAGTTTAAGCCACAAGATTTTTTTTCTTTGAATATTGTAGGCATACTTGGCCTCCCCCCAATTTTAATATATTCCTAAAACATTTTGGTAACATTTATGCATGTATTATGTTGCTGTATCACCTGAAGTCATCTAACAACCATGATGGATTCCAGAAGATAACCAAGGACAAGATAGCACAGAAAAGTGGGGGGGAATAGTAGAGAAAGATTGATATGAAGAATACAGAAATAAACCCTTGACTATTTTGTCTTCACATATGAGGGTATATAATTCTGGTAGTTCCCTCCCAATGCAAGTGAGAATAAATATTACTCCACAATATTCTCTCCATATTCCAATGTCCTCAAGTGTTGAAGAGCAACTTTTCTGCATAGAACAATTTGTCTGTGTTTGTGTTTATTTTTCTAATGCCCAAAATACACACGCACACACACACAAACTTTTTCTGCAGAGCAAACAGGTAGCAGTGGTGCCTCTAGAGTTGGTGTCACCCGGTGCAATAACTCATGGTGTCACTCCCTTGAACTTCCTTCCATACCAGGCTATACAGAATCCCTAGTAATGTGTGTGTGTGTGTGTGTGTGCGTGTGCGTGCACGCGCGCGCACATGTGCACCTTCAAGTCTTTTCCGACTTATAGTGACCCTAAGACCATCATAGCATTTTCTTGGCAAGATTTGTTCAGAGGACATTTGCCATTGCCTTCCTCTAAGGCTGAGGGATTTGCCCAGTGTTATCCAGTGGGTTTCATGGCCGAGTGGTATTCGAACCCTGCTCTTCAGAGTTGTAGCCCAGCTCTGAAACCGCTAGACCACTTTGACAAAACCAGTGACTCATTATTCTATAACTAGAGGATAATATAACTATCCTGGACGGGGTCACACTTCCCCTGAAGGACGAAGTTTGCAGTTTAGGAGTACTTCTGGATTTGTCCCTGCAGTTGACATCTCAAGTAGATGCGACGGCCAGAAGTGCTTGCTATCAACTTCGGTTGATACACCAACTGCGACCCTACCTGGGCCAAAGGGACACTGAAACAGTGGTACATGCTCTGGTAACCTCTCGTCTAGATTTCTGTAATGCGCTCTACATGGAGCTACCCTTGTACCAAGTCCGGAAGCTTCAGTTAGTACAAAATATGGCAGCCAGATTGGTCACCGGTGCATCATTGGCTTCCTATTCACTTCCAGGCACAGTACAAGGTGTTGGTTATCACCTATAAATCTCTACATGGCTTGGGCCCGAGTTACTTGAGGGACCGCATCTCCCCGTATGATCCATCCCGCACACTCAGAACATCTGGTAAGAACTTATTGGAAACACCATCTTCCAAATATGTTTCCTCATCCCAAAAGGCCTTTACTATAATGGCCCCGTGGATCTCTCATGACCCCCTTGGAAACATTTAAAAAGAGACTTAAAATGATACTCTTCTGTCAAGCTCCCCCCCCCCCCCAAAAAGAAAAACAAAACCCCCCCCCCCAAAAACTCTCTGCCTTGCCCCTGGATGCTGGATGGTTGATGGTTTTTTGTACTTTTGTATTGATGAGTGTTGATGTAATATTTTTTATATTTTTATAAGAGTGTTATATGTATTGATTTTAATAGTCTGTAACCCCGCTTCAATCCACTGGGAGAGGTGGGGAAACACAAATAAATTATATTATTATTATTATAACTAGAGCAACTGTCATGCCAAATTTCTCAAGACACCACCAGCAGCACTTCACCAGATGACTGGATAGGGACTGCAACAGGAAGCAACCAGGTGCATACTTAACAGCTCTTTGTCAACTTCCATAGTTACTCCTTTTGCCCTCCTTCCTTCCTTCACACAATATGCCACAATAGGAAGTCCTTCAATGGCTAGGTCCTGAGATCACCGTTTCATTTTGCCTCTTCCCACTTTTTTACCTTATAAGTTCTCTAATGAGAGATGTTTGTTGTTTGCCTTCAAGTCATCTCTGACTTATGGTGATGCAAAGGTGATGCTATCATGTGGTTTTCTTGGCAAGTTTCTTCAGAGGAGGTTTGCCATTGCCATCCTTTGATGCTGGGGGCCCAAGGTCACCCAGTGGGTTTACCTGGCCAAGCTGGGATTTGAACCCTGGTCTCCAGACCTGTAGTCCAACACTCAAACCACTACACCATACTGACCCAGATAGCTGAAAAAGACCACAATCATCACTTCAAATTTCATTTTGAGAGCCACCAAACGCACAGAGTTTTAGTCATAGGTATATTGATACAGTACATGTAAGCTGGGCTTACAAAAACATTTTCAAGGTTATAACCAATATATCACGCATTTCTGCTGAAACACTGCACCATTTTCATTTCTGCTGAGACACTGAACAAAACTTTTATGGTCATTTTGGTATCATTCCCTCTGATGGTGTCACCTGGTGTGATATAGATAGTGCATCCTCCAGTGACGCCATTGGGAAAGGAAACCCATTTTTTGTGCAAAAGAAAAAAAAATCAACTTCCTCCCCCAACTATCTTTCTCTAAATCATATTTCCTCTACAACTCTTCCTAACGTTTGAATTCAAAGAAAATAATGCACAAATATCTTGCTGGTTTATTTTTCTTCTCAACAGAATAAAATCGATAAAGGCACTAAAAATTGATAAGTAAATTGGTAATTAAATGGAATATAACTTAAAAAATCAAAATGCTTTTAAAATGGCATTAAAAAGTAAAACTAGAAAACACTCCCCATTCCCAATTTAAAGTAGCTTCATGCCCACTTGGTGACAAATTTTGTAGGGTAAAATAATAGAAGATTATAGGGTGATATAGGGGATTCGATGCAAATGGACTAGCTGAGAGGACTGTATGCTTGTAATTTTGTATATTGATATGAATGTTTATTGTAATTTTAATTATTTAATTGTTTAATAAACTTTTCTAATTAAAAATGTGATTTTGTAATGGCCTTGTTAAAAGAAAGGAAGGAAGAAAGGCAAAATAATAATGTAGGCAACTATTCCTTGTAGTTTATTACTTTCAAGCTTTGGCCATGTTTTCCTTGTGGGTCACCTGAGTTGAGCATATGTACTGTCACAGGTTTCACCATCATGTTTGATTCCATATGATATATGAGTATGGAAATGGAAGAAATGGATGAATAAATGTGGAAGCAGAGCAATTGTTTCATGCCCAAAGGAAATTTTGCAAATTATGGCAGATTCCAAATGTTACAAACATGGATAGGACACCTGTCTTTTACTATCTACATCCTTTCTTCTCTGAAACCATTCTATTGGCTCAACACGTATAAGCAAGACGTTAAAAGAAGTAAAATTTAAATGGTTTATTTTTAAAGCACACACCATCTTGGTGCTATGTCCTTATGCTTCCTTCATAATTAATTAATGTTTTTAATTCCTTTAATTACTTGCAGCAATTCTTTGCAGTTTTTGCCTCAAAGAATGGAAATAATCCAAAATTTTTAATTCTCCTTGCTAGATACATTCATAAATAGAATTTGTTTTGTTAGCACCTTATGCTTGAATGTGTTTGGCCGTACCATTTTACTCTGGCTCCACTCTGAACATATCATCTGTTTTTCATCCATATCATTTTTGACAATAGAGACAGTCTGCACAAATTAAAAGGAACGGGACTCTGAAGATATGCATATCAATACAATTAGTTCATCTTCTAAGTATTTTCAGAATATTATTTTGGAGTAATGACTTCTCTTTTGGGCAGGTGTGGGGAATCTTGGGTCCACAGGCTGGATTTAGCCTGTTGGCTTTCTCTATGCAATTCCTTTTCTTATTCAATAATCTTTCTTAATTAATAATCAAAGGATTTATAGGCCATGGTCCAGTAGTGTACTCTGGTATCCAACCAAAGGAATTCAGACTTTCTCCCACCTGCCACACTGGCATTATTCTTCCATAGTGCCAAACCTATACTCCAAAGCTTTTTCTTTTTCTCCATAGCAGAAATTCAGGGTAGAGGGAAGGGGGAGGGGGGTTTGTAGGAAGGAAGCAATCACCAGTTCTGGCAGAAGCAATGAGTTTCAGTATATGGTTACTATTGGCTCCTGGAATTAAATGTTACATAATCTGTATAGAACTAAGATGAGCTTTGCAAGCAGGAAAGTTGTTCTACTGGGGTTTATTGTTTTATAGGAATATATTCAACTAAGCCATCCTTTGTGTAACTTGTGAGAAAATGTCCATATAGGTAAGAATTATAGGTTTTTTTATACCTCTTTCTTTGCCCTGCCTCCTGCCCCTTAGTCCTACAACTTGATGGATGCAGACCTTCAAACTGGCCTCAAAACCAAATCAAGGGACAGGATGAAGGGATTATATTCCAGTGGTAGTATAAATTTTTAAACCCATTTTCTTCCACATTCAGGAGACATTATGAACCATGGATCCCAGGTTCCACTAGATGGAATAGAAGAAAAGTGTGCTTTCTTCTGCTCTAAATGCTACTTTGAGATCCATAGGAACAATCATTCCTATGGAGAACCAGTTTGTTTAATTATCTCAGTTTAAATAAATGGGGGTACAGAAACAAATAGATAAAACTCTGCATAACCTGTCATTTATATAAAATATTTTACTCATGGCTAGAAATGCATGAATTTTCAATGGAAGCTTATTGGGATCCACCAGTACTGCAAAAATCATACCTTGGCCTATATCAGATGGCAAGGGGTTTCTGCTTGCACAGAAATTCCAGTTGTTCAAGATAGATGCCATCTTTGTGAGCATTTTAAATAATGGTTATATTTTGTATGCATTCTCTCATTCATTAGAGGAGAGCTGCATAAATATTTTAGCTTAGAGAGTTACCTCTGGAGTATCATTGGACAGGGCAACACATGTGCATTCACATGCACACAAATGTGATTTTTACCAAGGTGGATACCAAGCATACAGAACGCAAGTCAGTTGTCTACATGCCTAAGCAGAAGCACATTTCATTGCAACTGGTTTTAGTACATAACCAACAGTTCAACTCTATTACAACTCAGAAGTAAGTGGTGCAAACAACTGGTGTACAATGCATATGCAGTGCTCAATTCTTTGCATTTAAGTTTAAATACTGTGCTCTTTTAAATAAGCTTAGATTTTACATGCATTTAAAAAGCAGATTAATTGAAGTTTAAATGTCTGTAAATTCCTCTTACCTCCAATCAGTGCTGGGTTTGCAATGATAGCTGTAGGATGTTGAATCCATTTTGCGTTTTAATCTAAACTTTAAAGAAATTATCCATTGTGATGAATCTATTTTGGGCAGAATGCTAAACACTTTGACAGTTCCAAGCTAAGACTAAAAGCCAGAGTGGATTCATAAGCTCACTTATGTGAAAGCCATCATCCACTCTGCTTCCAATACTGGTTGGAGGTAAGAATCTGATTACCGTAGGTCTGAAGAAAGCTTCCTGTCCTTACCAGCAATTCTAATCTGGATCTCTTTACCAGCCCAACTGATCAGATGATTGTGAAGAAAATAGGGGGTAAGAAGTCATCTACAACTGACAACTGAGGCCCATAGGAAATTGTGGTTTTGTGAAA
Organism: Sceloporus undulatus; assembly: GCF_019175285.1. Classification (NCBI taxonomy): domain Eukaryota; kingdom Metazoa; phylum Chordata; class Lepidosauria; order Squamata; family Phrynosomatidae; genus Sceloporus; species Sceloporus undulatus. The sequence goes on along the minus strand of NC_056522.1, from coordinate 114,918,304 downwards.
TAGGTTTTGGATTGCTAAAATATGTTAGTGCTATTTTTTCAAATGCGGATATTTCATCATGTGTATTTTTGTGTGTACATATTTTTTCAATCACCTGCAAGAGAACCGTATTGCAGTCCCCTAAATGTATAGATATCTAGCCAGAAATGGACTGGCATCCTAATCATGATTTATGAAGTCACAAGTGTTACCCCATAACCATGTCTCTGCAAAATCTAACTTTTAAAATGTTGTTCTTGCAGTGTATCCTGCTACAAGAAAAGAGTTGGATGTGTCCCTGCTCATCCCCTCATTCTCCAGGAACATGGCACTGGTCATATTGGGTTCTGTGCTACGGTAGGTTTTGTTGGCGGTAGCATTGGGAGATGGAGCTATGGAGACCTAGCTATGGAGACATACTTGCATCTCTCAATGCAGGATCCTGTTTGTTTCTAGGTTTGATTTTAGGAGCTACAAACTGGGCAATCTTGCATCAAATGTTAACACAAAAAATTCTCAATGGTTCTAATGATGAGAGTTACTGGAGAATTTTGTATGGTCTTGTTGCTGCTGCTGCTGTTGCTGCTGCTGCTGCTGTGTGCCTTCAAGTTGTTTTCGACTTATGGTGGCCCTAAGGCAACCCTATTATGGGGTTCTCTTGGTGAGTTTTGTTAAGAAGCGGTTTGCCATTGCCTCCTCCAGAGGCTGAGAGCATGTGACTTGCCCAAGGTTACCCAATGAGTTTTATGGCTGAGCTGGGAATTGAACCCTGGTCTCCCAGATTTGTAGCCCAACAATGAAACCACTACGTCATGTCTGCTGTGCATTTTAAAGCAAACTGATCTAATTCACACTTCACACACATACACACAAAGAGAGAGAAACACAATTAATAAGCAGAGCAGAATGCAGTTATCTCCAAAGAGCACACTCTTTTGAAAATTTTGATGCCATTTCAAGCACAAAAATGTAATTTTTTGAGGAAATAAATACAGTCCAAATGGGATTTTTACGACATTTTAAAAGCAATGGCAGAATATATACATATATAAAACAGATTTATGATTGAGCAGGTATGAAACTGGACTAGCTTCCCTTGCTACTTAAAAAGGACATAATTTTTCAGGATGGAGAAACAGAGGAACATTGCTTCTTCATGCATTCAATGTCTTCATCAAAGTGAGGCATTGGCATGTATTTATGAGCAGAAACTTGGACCTCTTTTAAAACTAGACTTCTGGCTTTACAGCAGTGACTATTAAGCATCTACTCAAATAGGAATCTGCATGTTGACACTTTCAGATAAGAATAAATGGGAAGAATAAATTTATGTTTATTCATCCTTGGTATTCTTTATTTTGCCTCACTGTGAAAATCTCTCAATCTCATAGATTTACTTTGAAACTGCTTTCATTTACCTCTCGCTGCTATTCTGTATTAAATTATGTGAGGCCTTATATTTTCTTCCTGCATTGAAATTTGTGCACTTTAAAAAATATATTTATTTTAGCCACTTTGCCTACATTAATACAATGTTTCCTCATTTACTAAAGCACTTTGTCTGGCTTTCTCCCCTAATCATCAGCTGTTTAGCCATTCATATTTGAAGATATGTGCACTGGTTTATACACACTTTAATTTGCTGTAAATGCCTCACAAGCCTCCTTGATGTTTAAATGTTAGCTACGTTTGTCAAGACTGGCAAGTCCAATGAAATGTCTTTCCATCTCTGTGTGTAGATGTTTGCCCGTTTTCCATTCCAGGTTACTATTGGATAGGCAAACTTATTAATAGACCTGGCAGGATGAAAGAGGAAGGGCAGGGAAGGAAGGAAGAAGGAAAGAAGAATTTTATTCTAGAAAACTTGTCTGACAAACAGTCATGAAGCAGACATTTCTTGAGTCTAATGAGGAGCACTAAGAATGATCACCCTCTAGTGATACAATACAGCAATTGCACACTGATTAGTATTGTTGGCAGGACTTTTATGCAGTTTGATTCGTTCTGGAACCTATCTCCATTCAAGCTCCTCCACTAACCTGAATTCTATTATGTTATAGTAAATAATATTTATTTACCCTTCAGTTATGAACTTTCAGTTGGATTTTCAAGAGAGAGCCAAGTTTTAAATGAAATAGAATAGAAAAATAAATGCAAAAATTATAATAATGCAGAAGCCACAACAAATGTCACTGAAATCTTAACTAACCTATTAAACTAGATATATGGACATACCAGCATAAAAAAAGAGAGCAAGACTGGACAGCCTTATCAAGAAGAAAAGTCTTCCTTTGGTATCTCAAATACACCAACCTTTAGCTTCTCTGGGGAGGAAATTCTTTCTTTAGATTGTGAAAGGTAAGAACTTTTTCTCTATTCGCTACCTGCCTAACCAGATGGCCCTGTTACCTGGAGAGAGATTCTTAAAAGACACTTCTATGAGAATCCAGGCCTGAAGTTTTGCAAAACCTATAAGCCAATATTTGAAATAATGTTGTAGTTCAGTTTATAAGAAAACACACTAGCCATAATTATTTGTTGATCTCATGTTAATGCAGTCTCGTCCAAAGATGAGCAGCTCTTCAACGACTGAGTCATGGGCCCAATACAGATAGGCCAAAATAAAGCTGCTTCAGGTCACTTTGGAGGTATGCTGTTTAAATAATACATGCATCCTAAGAGTCCGGAAGCTGTGCCAAAGCTGTGCTCCAGTCCTTAGGACTGGATCGTGGCTTTGGTGCAGCTTCCGGAGTCTTAGAACGCATGCAACATTTAAACGGCATACCCCCAAAGTGACCCGAAGCAGCTTTATTTTGGCCTGTCTGTATGGCGCCATGGATTCTGTAGTCTTCTTAAATCAAGTCCACACACCTAGCAATTGTAGCTGGAAAGGCTATGAGTGATGGTTTCTACTTAGGCCTAAAGCCTTTCATTCTCTAAGTTTTTATTTAGCAAATAAGAACATTGAAAAACAGGATTTAATCTGAAGCAGAGATAATCTGTGGAATATATATTTTTACAGTCCTGGCTCATCTGTTTTTATTCATTAATTAAAGTCAAGAGTGTTGTAGATAATTCCTCCCCACCCACAGCAAGGTTCCACATGTAACTATCAGATACTTGAGATTACTCTTCTCCTTCTGTCCCTAATGCCTTTGAGGTAGGGTTGAGTTCTGTTTGTTTACACAGAAACTGTGTTTCTCATTGACTTCCTGCCATGTATCCCACTGTACATTACTTCTCATTCTTCTACTCCAAATTAACTCTTCACCATTTAAAATGTGCTTTCTTGTTGGTATCCCTTTGTGAATTATTGTGCTGAATGCAACTGTGCTGCTAACATAAGCAAAAACTAAATTAATAATAATTATGTTAAATAATTTACAATTAGAAGATGTCAAGAAATGCTTTGGAGAATGGTAAGGCTGATGCAAGGAAAGGAATGTTCCAAATACAGAGGCAGTGTATTTGTGAATACAAGATCATAGAGATAAACAGCTTTCTGTGCCACCTCAAATTTAAATCTGTGGGATTTCCCAGCCCTGAAATTTATGATCGAAACAAAAAAGTTCAATCATGGATGGTGAATGAGTGGGCTTCCCATAATGCATTGGTATGAAGATACTAATCTGCTATAGTTTGGTTAATCTGTAATTGCTTTTTCTACTAACTTTTTCCAGAAACCAACTGGATACTTATGGTGGTGGATGCAGAACCTGCACATCATCCCCAGTCACACACAGCCCACACAAACATTCAAAATACTGCACCAGAAGGCTGGGAAATCCCACAGATTAGACTTTGGGGTGACACAGAGAGCTGAGTGGAAGGGGGAGACGCTGGGAGAAATAGGGATGGAAAGAATATTGAAAAACTATTCCCCCTAAAAAGTTGAAAAAATGTGTTTTGTGAGTGCCACAAAACACTGATAATGAGAACACTGGCCTGAGAAGAAATTTTGCAGTTTGGGACATATTGGCCAGAATCCTGTTGGGGAGTTAAAATAGTATAGTTGCATGGCTATGCAATGGCCCAAACCCTCCTCCATCCCCACTTACCAAAAAGCAGCCACTGCAATAAACTGAAGTCTGTTTCCTAGTCACTCAGGAAGCAGCTAACTGATGTTCTCATCCCATTCCCAGGCGTGATTTCCTTTGTGACAGGCAGAAATGAGGTCACTATCACAATTCCTCCTTGCAACACAGATCATTTGTGAGAGATCTGGTGAGATTGCCATTCAGCTTGCTGCTTTCCAAGTAACAGGGAAATGGACCCCTGTCAATTACAGCAGCTGCTTCCTGATGAGTGAGGATTGCAAGACTTTAGTCCCTACATATCCCCTAAATTTTAGAGTATGTAAGGACCATGAATACCAAAGAGTTAGCTCTAGGTTATGTGTTTGTAAGTACCCAACAGGATTAAATCATCCTGTACAAAAACCTGTGCATGTTTTTGCACAGAAAGCTACTGTGTGTAAAAATACTGCATGCAAATTTTGCACTATAACTAGCTTTCAAAAACTGCTAAATTATTAAATATTTTCATTGTTCCATTTAAGAATGAAATTAGTGAAGAATTACAATTCTAGGAGAACATCTTGTTGCATATGTTGCTTGATCATTGATAAATGATCACTTCCTCAATTTTATGGCAGGGTTACTTCCAAGATCACTGTTGGGACTATTTTTCATATGACAACAATTATTCCAAATACTATGGTTCACATTATATTAGATAATTGAATTGAACAGACTGTGAATATAAATTTTATTTTGTTTTTATTTAAATTTTGTTTTTACATACTAGAGTGAAAGATTTCAAATATTTTCTCCCCATTGGATGAGATAATGAGAAATTTGTAGCTTTATTTTTTCATACTTTGAATTTTCAGACTTTTAATGAAAACCCCTGATGTATTCACATAGAAAATGTTGGGGTTTGTTCCAATAACATTTTATGTACAAAAATATTGGATTTTGCAAAAGCAATTACGTTTTTAAAAAAACTCTCACAAAGTGGGAAACCTCATGATGATTAATCATTTTACTGGCGAGGTGTCTTAATGTGTCGAGACTCCTTTTTGAAATCAAAGGTGGGAAAATGGGTGAGTATTACATACTGCCCTACTCCTGGTTCAAAAACTATTCCCAAAATAGCATTTAACATATTCTCCATGTTTATAGGACAGATAGCTTTGCTTGGCATTCAGTACTGCACTTCTGAAATTATAACTTAGAGTTACAGATCCACAATTGTTCCATATTCAAGAAGACTACATAGTCTTGTTGCTGGTGGTGGCGGTAGTGGCAGTGGTGTGTGCCTTCTAGTGGTTTCTCACTTATGGCACAGGGTTTTCTTGGCCAGATTTGTTCAGAGGTGGGTTGACTTTGCCTTCATCTGCTGCTGAGAGTGTATGCCTTACCCAAGGTCACCCAATGGGTTTCCATAGTTGAGAGGGGTTTCAGGCCCTGGTTTGCACAGTAACAGTCCAGTGCTCAAACCACTACACTATGCTTGCTATTACTATAAGTCTATGTAAATTTCCCCCTCCTCCATCTTAACAGCCTGCAACTGTATTGGGCAAAGGAGGTCTGTTCAGCTGCCAGTCTGGGCATAATTATGATGACATTTCCAACCCCTCCCATCACTGTGATACTGACTTCTGAAATATATAATAATTGAATAAGAAAATATGTTCTGCCACAAAGTAAAATCTTTAATAAAGATACCATGATGTGTTTCGCCTATTTCTCCAAGATGTACCAGCTCACACTATTAAGATTAAGTTTCAGAAGTAATTAATTATTGTGGCTGAAATGGTATTGCTATTGCTTTTTATCTCTGGGCTCAAATCCAACACTTCCACAGTAATTTATTTCAGACTAATATACAAAATCTCTTTGAGCAGGAATGGTCTTGCCCAGTCTAGTATCAATGCCGGCTAGCTTAGTGAAAGGGATTGCTTCTCTCCAAACAACTTGTCAAAAAACACGGACAAGTATTGCAGCATGTAGCTTTTCCTTCCTAGTTAGTACACTCCAGTGTTTTTAAAACGCTAGACATTTCTTCCACACAATATTTCTCCTATAAATGAAATATACTTAAATGTATGTGACCTTTGCAGATAGTAAGCACTTCCTCTGCTAGGGCTATTGGCAGCTACACAGAATATAAATCTCTTTGGAATAATCTTTTTTAAAATGATGATACACTTCTCTTCATGCAACACTGCTCTCATGAAAAACACAGAACTAAGACTTTAACCATTTTAAATATATGGCATTTAGCTTAATTGGCTTGTGGTTTGCACAGTTGTCTGTGAGGCTGGGAAACAGTGAAAGAAACCAGTCTAGGTTATTATGTTGAATCCTCCTGTCATATAACGGCTGTACAAGTACAGCACACAACAATTACTTTCCACTAATAATGAAACATGATATATCAGCTTCCATGAGTGTGGTCTTATTCATTTTTCAAACTTCTTTAAAGTCCCTCAGATTACACCTGTGGAGAAATATGTCTTTCGCTTCAGTAATGTCCACTCCAACTATTGCAATTTGACAGGGACAGTCTCAGTTAATCCTCTGTTGTCCCGGTTTTTCAGTTGCTTATAAAATATTCCAGTTTCTTTCTCCTCATCCCGCCTTCCCCCTTTGTCCTCAGCTTACTTCAGTTGCTGCATACTGAGTTCAAAATGCATAAATTGTTAACACTCAACTAAATGGGGTGGAGGGAAGAGAGAAGGGAGCTTTGTCTTTTTCTGTATACTCAAGAAAAAGCAAACTGCTGCAGCCTGTCCTAGCTTGTCTGTTATTCCTTATTCCTTTTGTCATCTTAGCCACATTCTTATCATACTTGGCCACATGTGTTGCACTTTCCATCTGTGAAATATTGGAGAGTATGCAGTTGTGGAAAGATTTTTGTTGGATTGAGATTATCAGCATTTCTCACCATTGACTATGTTGTTTTGGGGCTAATGAGAGTTTCATTCCAACATCTGGAATGCTGCAATTTGCCCACTGTTACTTACTTCATAATTCACCACAGTATTCTACTTAAGGAAACTCCAATTCATTTTCACTTTTGTTTTAGAAGAATGTTTTCAATGGCAGCTTGAAGGGATAGTTTTCACATTTTCCTTATCTTAGTACATAGAGTACACATAGTACATAGTGCACATATGTTTAGTACCCCTAAACTTCATATTTTGTCACTCTTGATAGCAAACACTACCAAATCTCTTGTTGTTGTTGTTGTTGTTGTGTAGCATCAGATCATTTCTGATGGAGACCTTAAGGTGAACGTAGGTTTTTTTTCTGGGGCAGAGGGTGTATAACTCATCCAAGGTCACCTAATGGGAATTAAACCACAATCTCCAGAGCCCTAGTCCTACCCTCAAACCATTACACAACACTGGACTAAATCTCTAATTACTAAATCTCTAATGTTGGCTAAATTAATTAATTAATTAATTAATTATAATTGGAAATCCTTACATAGAGTTCTGTAGCAAGTTTTCTATCTTGTCTTTTGACTTTCCTCATCAAACATCTACTTTCCATTTTAAATTAAATTAATCTAATGCAAAAAAGATGTAGATGTGGTTACTTTTCTTACAACAGGAATGGGTTTTTAAAAAGTATACATATATATATATATATATATATATATATACATACTATGACAAGTCTTCTCTCTTGGGAAGCATTTCATTTGCTTTATCATGCAGATATTAAAATGTCATGAATAATGTATTTAGGGCTAGTTCATGGTCCTCACAAGTGTGTTAAGAAGCAAAGAAAGGAAAAAAGGGAGTTTCTTAGAGCCAAAGTCTTTGTAGAACCTGCATGAAGGCTACTCAGAACTGCAGCATCCTAGAGAAAGCTCAGCTCTATTGACATCAATGATACTCAATGATTTAAGATGATCTTTGTGTGGACAAAAATTTACCATGTAACCTGTTTCTTCAGTGAAGTCTGGATAGCTCAGATTCCTTTTTAAAATAAAATCTGTAATCTGCATATCCAATTTGTGTGAGCAGCAAATGTAGTGATGTTCAAAGCCATATCAAGTTGATTCAGAACTGTCTTAGCATTAAGAATCAGAAATATTTGTTTTATTTTATGAAAACATTTAGTTCCCACTCTGTGTCATGGGATCTGAGTGGCATACAAATCAGTTTAACCAATTTAAAACAGTAAAAGAAAGTATTGAATAAGCTGGAAGTATATTAAACAATTTAAGAAATTGAAACAACACTGTTTAAAACTATATACATGTGCAGAATTGCATGAAATCACTTTAAAAGACCCAGATTATTTAATAAAGAGGCATATTTTTTTGCTTGGTGCTAGAATGAAGACAATGTGGGTACAATATAAGGGAAGAGTATTGTACAACCACAGAAGGGACAACTCATGTCTTCCCACAGTGTCTTGTCCACATGAGTAAGACACAGAGGAGGTCCCCTCCTTCCTGAGAACTCAACCCTCAGGCAGGTACATATATAAGTATGAGGTCCAAAAGGCATATATGGCTTCAAATATCATCTCAAGCACATTCAGTTCATAGCCATAATCTAAAATGTTCATTTTCTGGACCTATTTCTAAAATTTGGAAATCTTTCCATCTTTTCAATGTTGTCAGGTCATTATGGGATCCAACAACCATAAATTTGCAAACACCTTCAAAACACAGTGCATGAACCCTTAAGCATTGTTCTTCCACCTTTTACCTTCTCTAGAACTTGGTTAGGAATGACAACATTACCAATACTTTCCTTTCAAGCCTCAATTTCTCACAAGTATGTCAGTGATATAATACTACCCAGATACCATATGCACAGATTAAATACATAGCCAGTTGATTTTTCATAACATCATGAAAACTATGGCCAGGATCTTATTGAAGACTTCAACTGATTGTGCCAGTGTTCTTTTAAAAGTATTTGCTACCTCCTTGCACAGTGCATTCATCCCAGGGTGCACAAGGGCAGCCAGATATATCCTGGATGCAGATCCTACACACATAATGTTTGGAGGTGGGGATGCATCCAAGAACTGTCTTGATAGTGTTTTGCACCAGGGAAGGAGAAGCCTTGCACTAGAGAGTAACAGAATCACTTATTTCCCTTGTAGTTCAACAGGATCCAGATGATGCATGGGCCAATCAGTGGCCATGAAGACACAGCTGTATCCAATAACTGTCTGGTTGTCATAATGATCCAAGGAAGGAAGCACTGAAGTCATCTTGTGAACCAAGGAAGGAAGGAAGTACTGATTTCATCTTCTGAACCAGCAGGTGTGCAAGTTGAGATACATGTTCCAGCAGCACTTGATCAGGAGCTTTGACTAGGTATTCCAAGGCTCCTCACATCTGGTATATTCTGACATGGTTATGGTGGTATCCTAAGCAAGGGACACTGGACAAGGGTGTCTGCTGTTCCTAGTGAATATTAAAATACATTTGAAAATTGCATGACCCAAGGTTCCTTGCTGACTTTTGTCATCTCAGAATTTCAGCTTAAATTCCAACGTAAAGAAAAATATCTTGAGGGAAAATGGTGCTTGATTCACAATGCAACTGTAAGTTACAAAAAAGAGAATTGTATTTCTAGCCTTTTAAATACGATCTTCAGTGACACCACTAGTAAATATTACTCAACCTGTTGAGCCATAAAAATTGTGCTTTAGAAGGGATGGCCATATATTCCAGATTTTATTACTTTCTTCTTCGTGCATCGGAGGTTTCACAAAAGCTACAATCCTATGTACACAAACTGAGCCATGATAATTTGACCTCAGTTATTCTGATTAGAGAAATGTTTGGGTATTCCCAAAAGGTGTTGCTGAGGATTTGGAATACTGAATGTTGTCTTATGGGGTTCCGCAAGCTTCTATTCTTTCCCCTACACTGTTCAACATTTGTTTGAAAATACCAGAGAAAGAGGGTTTCTTTTTCTTTTCTTTCTTTCTTTTTTTCTTTTTCTTTTTTTTTTGGTGGGTTGGGTTTCAACAGTATGCTGGTGAAACCTTTTTTTTTTTCCATTGTTTTTTCTAAAAAAAAAAAAAGGTCAAGGAGGTTATAAAAGTTTTGATGCAAATAATAATAATAATTATGTCTCACATGTGGGCTAAAAAGGAGACAAAAAAGACTGCAGCAACTATAGGACCATAGTATTAATTTCCTACACAAGGAAAATCATTCTTAACATTCTGCAGCATGGACTCCAATAATAAATGGAGAGAGAAATCCCAGAGGTACAAGCAGGGTTCTGGTAAGGAAGAAGCATTAAGGACCCCATAATCTGCAGAATCTGGATTAAGATGTGATTTAATCCAGACAAGACACAAGATGATCATATTGTTGTTGTTATCACCTGTCCTCAAGTTGACATTGACTCATGGCAAGCCTGTGGCTGAGATGCTCATTCTCCACTGCTTTGCTTAGTTTCTCAGATTAAGCAGAATATGGGGTCCTTAATGCTTCTTCCTTACCGGAACCCTGCTTGCACCTTTGGATTTCTCTCTCCATTTATGATTGGAGTCTATGCTGCAGAATCTTAAGCATGATTTTGCTTGTGTAGGAAATTAATACTATGGTCCTATAGTTGCTGCAGTCTTTTGTGTCCCCTTTTTTGTGGATGGGGATGCATATTGACTACAAATATTAATTTTGGAGATAAAATGTTGCCTTTATTGGATAGAAATGCACTTCCTTTAAAGGAGTAGATTGAGACTATCACTTGACCTTTTACCTCTGGCATAGAGATCTATGGGAATGTGTCCTGTGGCCTGACGAACCATTCTCTGGCTTCAGCTGACAGCCCAGTTGCCACTGCCAGCCTTCCTTCCTTAAGAAGGCATATTTAATCACAGTTACACGTGCCTTCATTAATATCCATATGAGATTATTACCATACATTCTACATCTCTTGATCTTAAATGTCTGGAAAATGCAGTTTGGGGCTCAACAGACAGGCAGCTAAATGGCCATGGCAATGATCTGCTCCCTCTTGGGAGCAAAAAGAAGCTACTCTAAGCAGCTTCCTGGAAGGGGCACCAAAGTGGTGCTCATGTGCCATGGCGACGCCCCTTCCAGCCAGTGCCGTTTGGGTGCTGTGCCACATGTGCATCATAATGGTGCAATATGTGTGGATGGGCACGTGCCATAATGATGCACGTGATGCAGAACTAGGGCTCTGAGCATGTAAACGCTCAGACCTATTCAGCCCTAGCATACAGTCAGGCCGGCACAAAGCGCCAGTCTGAACTGCCCCTTTGTAAGCATTTCAAGGGCCAGAATTTTTTCTGGTGCTCAATGTTCAGATAATTTCATACAACAGTCACTGGCTACCTGATTATTTCCACATGCTGTACAGGGTGCTGGACATTACCTATGAAAATACCAGGCCAGTATATCTAAAGGACAGCCTGGTTCCAAATGAGTTTGTCAGTTATGATTTTCATCAGAAGCTTTATTTTTTGCCCTATTTCCCAGAAAGACTTAGTTGGTAGTGACAAAGAAATATAGCTTAGAAACATTACTTTTTGAGTCTATGTCCCAGAATCAGACCATGACCAGCATGACCACAGTCCATTGATCATGCTGTTTAAGGGACTGTGAGAGAGTTCAAAGGAGGGATTGTGAGAGAGATCAAAAGGGCTCTTCTAAAGACACGGCCTTTCCGGTGACAGCACCCTGGTTCATGGACTCTCATTTGCAAAGCAACAGATTTCACCTTTGAGGGCTTTTATGATATTCACTGAAACACTTTTATTTTGCTGTACTATTAATTGGTTTTGAATCCTTCTCCTTACATAACTTACTTTATATTCTAGATTTTATTACCTTTTTCTTAATGTCTGGGAAGTTTCACTAAAGCTACAGTCCTATGTACACAAACTGAGCCAGGATAATTTCACTTCAGTTATTCTCATTATAGAAATGGCTGTGTATTCCCAAAAAGTAGTGCTGGGGACTTAACATATTGAATCAAGATTTTTTATTGTTATGTGCTTTTATGTTATTAAAATGAATGTCTAGATTTCCACATTTTCAGGCCTGGGATAGGTCTGGAGAGCCAAAAGAACCTCTGTCTCTCAGCTTCAGCTAACCATAAGCAATATGGAAATGGGTACTGTCCCTTCTTTCTACCAAATGGGATACACTATGCATTTTGCAGATTTGCATTTAGGATTTCTGACACAATGTTTGTAAATTATTTTGACCACTCATGAAGTGTTGTACCATTTTCAAATGTTGTAGCTTATAATTTCAAAGGATTTATCTAATCCATAAATTCACAAATTTCTTCATAAATGAGATGAGAAGAATTTAAAGTTTTTCATTTTGTTTTGTTTTAAAATAGATAAATATGGGAGAAAGTAAAGTGAGAAATCTTACCTTTTGGGCAGAGGCTAGCTTGTCGAAGTATAACCTGACATACTTTTCTATTCAGGCATGACTATAGTGCTGGAGGTTTTTTGTTTGCTTGTTTGTTTTTGTTTTCTGAAGAGTTCTTGATTTTCCACTAGTATATGTTGAAAATGTACAACAGAGGCCTGAAATTGGCAGGAAGCTTGAAGCTGCTTTTTCTGAACCCCCACCAACCACAATGGCCACTTCCAAGCTGGCCTCGATGCATACAGTCTGACTGAATGGCATGGCCTCAAGTCACTGGGCAATTTTTTTGGTCCTCTCCTCACCATCTCTGTACACCATCACACAAACACACCTCCATCAGTGACCACCTCCTCCCTAGATGCCATCCCATTGGATTTCTGCCCCCTTTTGATTGGCCACACAGTTGTACATGTGACCCTCTATCAGCACAGGGCATCAGAGCATCCATTCATGCCCCCTTCACCCTATGACCCCTCTTGGACTTTCTGGTCTGTGTATGTTGTAGTTCTATCCATTAGAGGTGTCACACTATCACTTTTGGGCATTGTCGCCCTCATCACTTCAGTACAGCAGCTCCATCTTTTCTAATACACTCCTGCATAAGTCCATTTATATGCAGTTAAGAATTAGGATTGGGGTAGGATAGATTGCTTTTTTAGAATCGTTCTGGTGTTGGGACATTTGTATGTATGGGTGAAGGTGTGCATTTTCTAGGAAAAGTCAGAAAAAATCAGCTTCTTTTTGCTCCAGTTTTTAGCCTTGGAGCATAGATTGGACACAGTTTCCACCCAGTTTCAAGAAGTTTGTTATCTAAATGCCACACCTCAAAACTGGGCAGAAACCATTTTATTTGGCCCAACTGTTTCTACAGAGTTCTCTTCATAATGGGAAAATGAATAATTGGCCCAGTACACACGAGTGGCGAAACACTGCCCCTCTTTGCTGTGCAGCAGCATCCACATGTAGTGGCACAGATGCACACTCAAAAAGGAGCTGCTTTAGGTGGCTCCTTTTTGTGCTGTCATAAGGGCTGCAACACAACCCTATGATGCCGCTTCTGCTGACAGGTGTCTGTAGGCGGTGTCACAGCTGTGTGCCTGCTGTGTGGACAGGTGTTGACACCTGTGATGTCAATAGGGCTGGGCACACCTGAACACTCAGCCCTATCGAGCCCTAATATCGCCGCAACTTGCCCATCTATACCGGGCCATTGTTAAAGCTGGCCTGTAAAATGGCAGAGAATTTCACTTGGCTCATTTTTTTAAAATAAGATGTTACTGAAAAATTCAAATGTGTTCATAAAATGGCCTTGAAAAATAAGATTTGTTTTTCTTTTTTTAAAAAGTGGAATTTTGGACAAAGTAAAATGAACTATACAGATTCTGCCACATAAATTATCTGTGGCTGTCACCCCCAACTAGTCATTTGTATAGGTTGTAGAACAAATGGCACACTGTCACAAATCTATTTTTGGACCTAAATCATAATTAATAAAGCCACAGGAATATCCAAGTCACAGAATTGTTAATGTGCGTCAGTACAGTTTCTTCTCCCCCCCCTTTTTTTTTTTTAAAAGGTAAGATGAGAGAATACAGAGTTTGCATTTGCCCTATAGGCTATGCTCACCTGTTGCTATGTAGAAGCTCACATTTTGATGGACAGCATTTTGAAACAGACTAGACAAGGGACTCATTTTGATCCCTCATCATTTATTCTTTATCCTTGTAATTCAACACTGGCCTGAAAGTTACCTATTTTGTGTGATCTTTGCTTCACAGTGACAATCATTAAAGGACAAGAGTTTCATCCTTCTGCCATTTTAATTTTTCTTTAAAAAAAATCCCTCTAATCAATTGCCTTCTAGACAGAATCCCTGTGCTCTTTGAATCTGTTCGCATGCTATTCATCATCTGCCTAAGCCATGTTCTAATTCAAACTATGCTCATGAGGGATGTGGAGAGATTATCATTCTTCTTGCCATCTAAAGTGTCCTGCTGTGATTTGACATCATTCTCAGGCATTCTAGATTCACAAAGCCATCATTGTTGATACCATATAGTCAAACTCAAACTTGTGTGCATGCTTTGGCAGAAGAATCCCTTTTCAAGAGGTCACAGTTCAAGACATTTTTGTTCCTATGTGTGTGTGTTTGAAGAGAGGAAGGCAAATGGAAATTGGAAACCAGGAAGAATTAGAAACTGGTTTTACTATTTCATCTCTGGAACATTATACATTAAAAAAGGAGAAGACAGAATGAGTAGAAGAAAACAAGATGCTAGTGTTGAATTTAAATCATTCTACTGATTTATAATGCTTCAGTTATAAATTCCATTAGAGCTAGTGTGGTTGAGTGGTTCTAGTGCTGTGCTCAGACGATGGGAGACCAGGGTTCAAATTCCCACTTCAGCCATAGAAACACATTGGTTGGCCTTGGGCAAGTCCCACTCCCTCAGCATCAGAGGAAGGCAAGCACAACTCCTCCAAAACAAATCCTGCCAAGAAAACCCCATTATAGTTTCACCATACAGTCACCATAAGTAGAAAACAACTTAAAAACATGTGAAGTCAAAGGCTTTTACAGCCGGCATCCATAGTTTTTTTGTGGGTTTTTCAGACTATGTGGCTCTGTTCTAGAAAAATTTATTTCTTAAGAATTTATTCCTGAAGAATAAATTCTTCTAGAACATGGCCACATAGACTGAAAAACCCACTAAAAACTTAAAGACACACAATAACAATAATTTCCATTGCTTACTCTATGTAGGGAAAAGAACACACCCCTCAAGAAGAGGGAGTTGTCAGCACTCTTAAGTCAATCCAACACTTGCACAAATGCAAAATCACAACCACCACACCAAGGAGTGCAACTCCCAGAAAAGACCATGAAGCCAGAGAATACTCCATAGCCAATGAAAATTGGTGACTGTTGGATGTGGAGAGGTGGTATAAAGTGTGGCCCTTTGTTTATCCATACATTTTCTTGTGTGTATATTTTTATTCTGGGTTTGTTCCTTCAGAATCTCAGTATAAACATAGCCATGTGCCATGCCTTTGATTAATCAATTTATGAATCATGCTTTAATAAAAAAAAAGTGTGTGTGTGTTTTACAATACTTTACCCTTCATTTGCACCAAGCCATCTGCTTTACCACAATATTTTAGCTTTTAACCATCTGTGTTCATCACATACATGTGTTGTATATCAGCCCAAGAAAATCTAGTTGTGGAAATGTAACACTATGAATTCCATGAGTAACCATTAGCAAAACATTCATGAAGGCATAGCAGGCCTTTATTTCAAGTGAGAGATTGATAATACAGTGGGCCCTTGGTATTTGCTAGAGCAGGGGTGGAGAACCTATGGCCCTCCAGGTTCTGACAAACTACCATTCCCATCATCCCTCACTACCAGCCAAGCTGAAGGAAGTTTTAGCCAAGTTCACGAGGACTTGGTTGTAGCTCCTCCTCTTATGGTGATACTACATGTACATGAAGCTACATGTATAGTTCTTCTTATGCACCTGGCTAAAGCTTCCTTCAGCTTGGCTGTTGGTGAGGCATGATGGGAATGGTAATTCATCAGAACCTGGAGGGTTGTAGGTTTTCCACCCCTGTGCTAGGGTTTGGTTTCAGGGGGCCCCATGGACACCAAAATTAGTGGATGGTCAAGTCCCATTAAACACAATGGCATAGTAAAATGGTCTCCCTTATATAAAATAGCAAAATCACAGTTTACTTTTTGGAATATATATATATATATATATATATTGGAATATTTTCAATCCGTAGATGATTAAATCCATGGATAAAAATCAGTGAATAGGGCTGCTGTGTAAAATAAAATAAAAGTGGAGTGATATAGAATGCAACTGAATTGCTATGAAATTTGCATTTGTACCTGAATTTTCTAATTTGAAAGATCGGTTCTGTGCAACTTCTCCACAGGGTTTCATGAATAGATTTTATGTCTTCATTTGCAGTAAAATTGATTCCCATGTTTGTGTACAAATATGACTATGTTTTTTTATGTGCCAGAATTGATGCTGACATAGTGTTGTCTGGTTTCCAAACAGCAATAAAGGACAATTGAAAGTCATTAATGTTAGATTGAGTACCAGGAGTAGAATTAACAAGATTGGGTTACCATAAATACCAAATGAATGGTTAATTTTCGCCGATTAACTTAGCCACGTCTTTCGTATAAAATTAACATATTTTCCACATCCATAAATCACATGATGCCCATATTTCTGGATTTACGAAGGTCTACACCCCAAAATATAGAACCAGGGCCGGTTACATACCGGCAGTTTAGTGCGTGTTCGCCAGCCACTAGGGTTACGAAAGGGCGGTGCTTCCGCACGCCCTAACCCTGTGCGTGGTGAACACGCACTAAACGGCGCGGGCCTTCCGCACGGCCGCCGCCGTGAGTATGTCCATGGCGCGGCCGCCTTTAGACGGGGCAGCGCGTCCATGACGATAGCTCCGCGCCAGGCGGCTTAGTGCGCCCTGGACACGGAGCAGGAAGGAGCTCCATTTCGGAGCTCCTTCCGGGTTTAGTCCGCTGGGCGCAGCCGTCTGAAGGTGCGCCCCAGCGGACTAAATGAGAAGGGGCCAAGCGGCCCTTTCTCTGCTCCCTGCCGCCGTGGGATGTCCTTGGGGCTTGAAAGCCCGAAAAAAGCAGCGGATCGGGGCCTCAGCGCTGCCGGTGTAGCCGTGAAGCCCTGTACTCCGGGGAAAGGGGCGGGGCCAGACTGCCCCAAATTGGCGGTCTATATCCTGCCCATGTATCATACCTTATTTACCAATAGAAAGGTGGTTTCTGCCCCAGAACACTTTGCTTAAAGAACTGTGATTCCTTCCAGGTTTGCTTTCTCTTCGAAATAGAAACCATAATCCTATGGAAAATAAATAATTATATTTGTATTCGCAGGTTTTTAAGGAAAGCACTAGGCTTCAGGCTGACTGTAGGTTCTATCCTTCATGAATACAAATGTATTTTGGTTTAATTTCTATTTCAGAGAACTCAACATTTTGTGATTACTCTTCCTCTTATTGTTGGTACTGTCATGGCCAGCCAAGAGCAGGTCTCTGGGATGAGGCTCCTCCAGAGCAAGAGGTAATTGAGGCTACACCAGGTGCTATCCTGCTCTGCCAGAATCCAGCCCTGATCTCCCAGCCCCAGAGAGGAGGCTCAGCCAGGTTCTAGTGCTGGTGGGATTCTTCTGGTGTACAGCAGCCTAGTGGTGACTCTGGGAGGAACCAGGCTTGAAGGTTCCCCTTATAGACAAAGCAGGGCGAAAGTGCTGGCAGGTGCAGATCCCAGAGAATTGCTGAGAGCAATTAGCAAATCAGCCTCAGGTGGCACGGGGAAGAGTTTCTCTTACTTAATGAGCAGAGAGTCACCAACTCAGGGCCAGAGTTTATTGCATGATCCTTGTGTGTGACTGCAGCCTGCACTGGCTCCCTGTATCTTGACACCTTGTTGCCTTGACTCTTGACTTTGAATTGGACTGGACTATTGCTACCTTCTGGCTGACCTGACCCTGGACTGGACTGACTATTGTGACCTCTGTTATCCTGACTTTGGCTTGGCTTTCAGTTTGCTTTCTCTCTTTCTCCCTGCACGGTTGTGGACTACTTCCGCTTCATAGTAAATTGCCTTCCTATTGGCATGGTCTGTGGTTGCTGGCTGCAGTCCAGGACAGGTACTCTATCACAGAATTATGGGCAATTATTTGTCATCAAATAATTCTAAACATACCATTCATATTAACATAAAGTTATTATGGATATTGCTACCCTGGTGGGATCCAGCTGGTGTAGTGGTTTACGTACTGCATTACGATTCTGAAACCTCAGTTCAAAACCCTATTCAACCATAGAAACTCACTAGGTGACCTTGCATGAGTCACATTCTCACAGCCTAAGGAGGCAGAGGCAAACTCTCTCTGAACAAGAAAACCATGATAGATTTGCTTGAGGGTCCCTATAAGTTGGAAATGACTTGAAGGCAACACAGAACAGTTTAAACTTGTTGGTAAAGGATGTCTTAATTTTAAGAAGACCAACAGCTGTACAGACAATCAGTAGTGCCGGCTTGGGGGCAGTGTGTGGGATGTAACGTTTGGATGACACATGCCAACACCACCCCCAACTGGTGTTTATGCCATCCACCTGAACATATGGCAGTGGCATTACAACACTGCTTTGGCATGGCATTCACACATTGCATGCCAAAAGGAGTTCGAGAAATGTGCTGCCACTGCACCAAGGGCACCACAAAAGAAATGGCATTTTGCCGCTTCTTTTTGGCTCAGAAAAAGACCGGATTGGTTGCTGCTGCCCCAATCTGGCTCTCAAAGGAACATTGGCAAGCCCATCCTTTGAGGTGGTCTGCTTCACCCCCAAGTTGCCCCATTTTAGCATGACTTTATTATAGTGATTTTCTTTGTTAATGACCATTTGTGAAGTTCATAGATGGTGGCCACCAACTGTGGCAGCCACTTCACTCCTGTCAGCCTTCTCTGCCTCCCATGAGGGCCTGTGAGTGCTATTCCGCATTTCTCTACAAATGTTTTATAACTGCTGATGTGATCAGTGTGCTCAGAGAAGGAAGAAAGTATTTTACTGCTGAACAAGAGCTCCAGTGGCACCTGTACCTGATGCCAAAAAGACTTTTAAAAATTAGATAAAGATGGACCTCTAATAACAGTACTACTAAAGATTATACACACACACTTCTAATGTAATTGATCCAACCCATTTAACATTAAAAGCATGATAAGCTTTCTCCACTTTGTCCTTCTCAATAAAGAAATAGAAGCACTGGCTCACTCTCATTGCTGATCACATTTTGTAATGAGAAAGGATGAAATGGTCCATAACAAAACTGCCAAACTGTTACTAGCCAAGAAGTAACTTGCCCGTCTCAAACTTCTTTCAATAATGAAAGTCAAGATGCCAGCTGTCAGTCTTTTTCCCACTAAGAAGCAATAAACGCTCTTGGCATCAGAAGGTGTTTGTTGAAGGCCTATCATGCCTACGCCTATTTACATGATTTAGTTTAGAACTTGTAATTCAACTCGAAACTAGACATGACAGCTAACATATGAGTGTACTACCCAACATCTGTTCTCCTGTAATGTTCAATAACACAAAACTGTCATGATGTTGTGAGTCTTCCTACCTTCAGAAAAGAAATGGGCAGAAATAGAGAAACTCACTACATAACGATTAAACTGTGTGTTTTGCAATACAGAAGTTACTACTGCCAAGTGTCAGACATGATGCACACTAGAATAGAAATAGAAACACAGGTGGAAGGTATGCTTTGCTTACCCCTGTGGCAATAAAGATGGAGCCATTGTTCTCAATTTATTGGAAAATTCATAATGAACTGCCTGCGCATAACAAAGTTATTATTGTTCCTGTTCCTGTTCCTGTCCATCTTTTGAGGGTACTACTTAAATGTTATCTCTCCACTTCCTCTTGGTTCACAATAATCTTCAAATACTTTTAAAGTTTCGTAAGATTTCTGCAGGTTCATCTGTTCAAAAAATTCAGTTCCGTTTAGAACTTATACACCCTTGGTGTATAACACGCACCTATTTTTGACAGCTTTTCAACTCTACATAAGTCATAGAATCTAGAGTTGGAAGAGACCGCAAGGGCCATCCAGTCCAACCCCCTGCCATGCAGGAAATCCAAATCAAAGCATCCCCGACAGAGCCATCCAGCCTCCATTTGAAGCCTCCAAGGAGGGAGACTCCACTACACTCCGAGGAAGTGTGTGCCACTGGTCGAACAGCCCTCACTGTCAGGAAGTTCCTCCTTATGTTGAGGTGGAATCTCTTTTCCTGGGCTTGCATCCATTGTTCCGGGTCCTAGTCTCTGGAGCAGCAGAAAACAGCTTGCCCCCTCCTCAATATGGCATCCCTTCAAAATTTAAATGGGCTCTCATCTTCACCTCTTAACCTCTTTTCTCCAGGCTAACATACCCAGCTCCCTTGACGTTCCTCATAGGGCATGGTTTCCAGACCTTTCACCATTTTAGTCACCCTCCTTTGGACACGCTCCAGTTTCTCATGTCCTTTTTTAACCGTGTCACGCAGAACTGGACACAATATTCTAGGTGGGGCCTGGCCAGGCAGAATACAGTGGCACTATTATTCCCTTGATCTAGACCCTATACTTCTATTGATGCAGCTAAAAACGCATTGGCCTTGTTAGCTGCCGCATCGACTGTTGACCTCTGTTCAACTTGTGGTCTACTTGGACTCCTAGATCCCTTTCACATGTTGTCTCCTTAAGCCAGGTGTCCCCCTCTTATACTGTGCATTTCATTTTTTGCCCCTAGTGCTGTACCTTACATTTCTCCCTGTTGAAGTTCATTCTGTTAGCTGTGGCCCAGCTTTCTAGTCTATCAGGTCATTTTGATTTTGACCTGTCCTCTGGGTATTAGCTTTCTCCTAATTTGGTTCATCTGCAATTGATACAGTATTCCCCCAATTTTTTCCTCCAAGTCATTGATAAGATGTGAACAGTACTGGCCCAGGACAAGCCCTGTGGGACTCACTGGTCACATCTCTCCAGGTGAAAGGTGCAAAATGTTGAGCCACCCTTTGGTTCGTCCGGTCAACCAGTTACAAATCCATTTAACAGTTGCCTTGTCTAGCCCACATTTTACAAGCTGTTTTGCAAGAATGTCAGGGGAACTTTGCTCAAGGCCTTACTGAAATCAGATATTCTAATCCACCGGCTTCCCTTCATCTACCAAGCTGGTAATTTTATCAAAGAAAGAGATTAGGTTTGTCTGGCATGACTTGTTTCTCTGAAACCCATGTTGACTTTTTGTGATTATGGCATTGCCTCTAGTATTCACAGACTCTCTGTTTATGATCTGCTCCAGAATCTTTCCTAGTACTGATGTCAGACTACTGGCGATCATTGTTGGATCCTCTTTTTTCCCCTTTTTGAGATGGGGACAACGTTTGCCCTCCGCCAGTCTGCTGGGACTTCTCCTGTTTTCCAGGAGTTTCAAAGATTATTGCCAATGGCTCCGCTATACATTTGCCATTCTTTTAATACCCTTGGATGTAGCTCATCTGGTCCTGGAGACTTAAATTCATTTAGTTAACAAGATATTCCTGTCTATCTCTTTACTTATCGTCGTGACTCCCCTATTCTGTCCTCTGCTCCATTATCCTCAGGTTGAGCACCCTTTGCCTTTTCTGGAAGACTGAGGCAAGAAAGAGTTGAGTAATTCTGCCTTTTCTCTGTCTTCTGTTATCATTTTTCCATCTTCTCCATGCAGTGGTCCTACCGTTTCCTTCTTCTTCCTTTTGCTGTGGACATATCCAAAAAAGCCCTTTTGTTGTTCTTAACTCCTCTAGCAAGCCTGAGTTCATTCTGTGCTTTAGCTTTTCTGACCTTATCTCTACACATGCTGCTATTCTTTGAATTTGTCTTTGGTGATTTCCCATTTTTCCCTTTCTTATACATGTTTCTTTAAAATTTAGCTGAGCTGAAAGTTCCTTAGTCATCCATCCTGGGTTCTTGCGACACCTCCCATTTTCTTTCTCACTGGAACTGTTTTTAATTTGTGCCTTCAGTATCTCCCTTTTGAGAAACTCCCATCCATCTTGAACTCCCTTCTCTTTTAGTTCCTGACCATGGGATCGCCCCCAGTATTTCTCTCAGTTTACTGAAATCCACTCTCCTGAAGTCTAGAATGTGTGTCTGACTATGCCGGCTTCTCCGTTCCACTGTATAACAAACTCCAGGAGAACATGGTCACTTCCACCCAAGGATCCACCACTTGCACTTCATTAACCAAGTCATCCTTGTTGGTTAGGTCAGATCTAAAATAGCTGACCCCCTTGTTGCCTCTTCCACCTTTGGACCATGAATTGTCTCCAAGGCAAGTGAGGATTTATTAGACCTTGAGGATCTGGCTGTGTTTGACTTCCAACAAATATCAGGGTAGTTGAAGTCACCCATCCACTACTACATCTCTCCTTTCTGAGTGTGTGGTCATCTGTTCTAGAAAGTCATCGTCCCATTCCTCCGCTGACTTTGGGGTCTGTAGTAGACTCCCACCATAACATCCTTGTTGTTTCCCTGCCCTTTAATTTTTATCCAGATGCTCTCCACCTGGCTTCCGAGGTTGTGTCTGCGATCTCTTCACTGTGTAAATGTCCCTGACTATAAGTGCTATTCCTCCTCCTTTCCTGTTTGGCCTGTTTCTCTTGAAAAGGTTATAACCCCCCCCCCATTTCCACATTCCAATCATGAGACTCATCCCACCAGGTTTCAGTGATTCCTATTATTATCATATTTTCTTTTTTGTACAAGGAGTTGAAGTTCATCGTGTTATTTCCCATGCTCGTGCATTAGTGTAGAGGCATCTAAGACCATGTGTTCCCTTTACTTGCTGCCTGTGCAAGTTCTTTTGCCTCCCACTGTTGGGTCCTTGCACTGTTTGTTTTGTTCCCTCTCTGTCAGTTTGACTATCTTCTCCAGCCTTTTGCCTTCCAGAATACTGCTCCCTCCCCACATAACTCAGTTTTTAAGCCCTCCTGATCAAATTTTTGAGACTATTGGCAAAAATGTTTTTGCCAACTGGCGTGAGATGCAACCCATCCCTTGCCAGAAGTCCCTCATCATGGAACCGCAGCCCATGGTCCAAGAATCCAAATTGTTCTTGGCAGTCAACTAGCCAACTGCACCTATTTCCCAGCTGCACAATTTATTTGTCCAGTTGTACACTAAAACACACATATATACCACCTGGACAACATAATATCCTATGTGTTCCACAGCTGGGGAAGATAAGAGATAGAAGAAGTGGAGGAGGAGATACAGAGTAGTTGGACTCAGCTGTAGTCATGCGTTAAATGAGACATGTATCTCCAGGATTGCACTCTAAATATCCCCACTTTCTCCTTAGCACCCAGCCAACCAAATCCTCAGTGACAAGACAGAAATAATTAAAAAAAAAAGCTATGAAACTTTAGTTGATGTTTAATGCAAGTATGGGTGTCATTCATTGATTGTTTCAGTTTTTCTTTTTCTATATTTCATAGCTGTGGAGTCAATAGCTATTTTATAATCTCTTTCATTAAAAAAAATCAACAATAAATATTTACAACTAAACTATCCTTGCATCTTCATTCTGCCTCTAAAGTACCAATAGACTGAGAAGTCTTACAAAGTTTAGGGAAACTGCTCATTTAGATACAGTGGTCCCATAGTATCCACTGGGGTTTGGTTCCAGGACCCTTCATGGATACCAAAATCTGTGGATGATCAAATCCCATTATATGTTGTCCCTTATATAAAATGGCAAAATGGAGTTTTCAGTGGAAATATTTTTCATGCCATGAATGATAGTATGATATTGCTTTTACTACTATAGCTGCATCCTGTGGATTCCTGGAGTCTGTGATTTGGTGAAGTTTTCAACAAACTAGAGCATTCTCGCAGAGAATTCAAGTTGCTTCTCCAGTTAATCCAGTTCAATTGGAATCAAAGCACTGTAAATGTGTAGCATGAAAGAATCCCTAAAGAAAAGTAGTATTCTTTATTTATTTTGGGGGGACAGGTGAATGGGAGGGCTATGATATTATTAATTATTTCTATTTTAAAATAATTATTGTATAATGAATAATTTATAAGTTTTATATATTATATATAACTAATTGTAATTATTATATTATTAATTTATAATTACTCCAATAAAAATGCAGCACTTTTCAAGACAACTCATAAGCTACCACCTATGGAATACCCTTATCTATCCAGCCCTGCAACTATAAAAGATATTGCCATATCTCCAAGAACCACTGCCATATGAGCTGCTACTTGAAGATCCTATCATGGTTTCTCGGGATCAAAGTAGATGGAAGCTTAGCAAATATTTACATTTGCTTTTCAAATGGTGAAATATGCATGTTTATCGCATACTTTTTATCATGTATTATGATGTCTTGGTCACTATGCTGACTTTGTAAACAGGATTACCAAGGCATTTTTATTTTAAAAAAGAAAATCTTGCTGCGTGCAGGAAAATGCATAATTATTTTGAATCTTTTCATATGGCTTCTTTGAGGACAATGCATTTGCTATGCTGCATGAAACTACTATGCCACTTTTTCTTCCTATGCAGCAGGATATGTAAACATATTTTTTTCCAGCATGTATTGGGCAAAATTATCAGCCCACTTCCAATTCAGCTCATTAGAAATGTGACTTGGTATAAGTGAAGACTAACAGATGAGAAATCCATTTTGGATTTAAAGGCTATATCAAAAGAGAACAGGGATAAGCAGTTGAAGGAAAACACTAGATTAATTTGGAGAAGGGAGGGAGGGAGTGTCAGGGATGATGGGAGTTGTAGCTCTTCACCTCTGGCTTGAACTCACCACCTGGTTGTGCACCGCGCTGACCAGTTTTGGCCAGTGGTTATAGCTTAGCAAGAGTTACAGAGAATAGGCTGAAGACCCCGACAAACTCTCCAAGCCTTCTCACTCTTGCTTCCACAGAAGTCTTCACCCTTCTTCAGGATCCAGCTGGCTCTTGTAGCTTCACCCAAGACACCAGACAACTCAGTAGTCTTAAATAAAAGATCTACTTTATTCTACTATATACAGCTCCAAAACTATCCAACACAACAATACTCTACTCCTCACTATCCACTCTACAACCCACAAAATACATTGGGATGCATAGTCATTATTATAGTCAATGCATGGTACCACCCACTGTTGTCTGTTTCCACCCAGTAGGCGTGTACATCATTTTCATTGGTTCTCTTGGTTCATCCTACTATTAATGATTTCATCATCTCAGCCTTGACCACTTAACAATTGTCAGGTGTGTCCAATTATCCACTTTACATTTCTTGTCCTTGGCATTCAGGACTTGTTAATTGTATTACCATTTACACCTGTGTGGTTCTCAATTGGCTTCTGCTGAGTCATCCTGACTCTCACATACATGTTTTATTTCATTTACTGTATATCCCATGTTGCTTTTTCCTTAACAGGAAGGAAGTTAAGGAAGACCAATGATTAAACCAAGGTTAACTGAGAGAAAATAAGAAGCAAGATCTAGGAGTTTATTGCATTGTAAAAAAAAAAGTGACTTACCTCCTCAGAATTGAAGTCTCTTCCGGGATGCACTTTGCCACTAATGCCACTTCCCAGCTGCATCTCACCTAAAATCTGGCTAGAATCCACCCTCAGCTGGCCAATTTGCAAAGTAGCAAAGCTCCTAGTTTTGCAAATCAACCATCTGAGGGCCATCTGAGCACAGATTCTAGCCGGGTTTTAGGCAGGAGAGAGCTGGGAGGTGACTTCCGTGCCAAAATGCATGTGATAGAACCCGGCTGCATCCCAGAAGAGACTTCAATTCAGAGTCAGTAAGTCGTGGTTTTCTTTACAATGTGATAAACTGCCTGGTCACTATGAGAGGATGAGCCAGATGCAAGTGAAGTATTGTAGAAGCTGTATAAAGACTATTTGAGTGCAAAACAAAGTTCAAGGCAAAACATCTTGTTCTACAATAAAACAAATGGTATTGATGTGATGGAGACTAGTAGAGATTTAATTCCCCACTAGGTTTCTTGTAAAAGGAAACAGCAAGTAATCTTAGCAATTTTCTTCCTGCTGTAAAAAAGCTTTTAAAAACGTCACAATTTGCAAAGCCTATTCACAATTCAGGACTAAAAATAATTGCATGTGGTTGTTTTGCACAGAAAGCAGCATTTTCTGTGCAGGAAACAGCATTTTCTGCACAGGAATGAGGGCTGGAATTAACCCTGAATTGTGAAGAATCTTGCAAATCTAAGATTCTTCTTGTCAGGATTTTGTGACACTTGAAAAAAAACGTTACACAAACACACACACATATCCATCTTCTTTCCCTAGATTTTTTTTATCAGGCCCTACAGAGATCCAGACCTGAACTCACTGCAAATATGGATGAAGAGATCCACGTTCTGAGAAGCAGACTGCTTTTTGCTGACAGGACAACAAAACCGCCTTTTCAAGACAAACAGCTCTGATATTCCTAATTAGAATGACAAGCTGTTGGAGGAAAATGAGGTTTTCCTATATTTGCAATATAAAGTCTCTGAATTCACCATGGAATATATTAGTTGGCTGTAATGATACCTACTTGAAAATGTCTGGGGAGGAGAAGATCAAGTGATATAAAATTAAAGTCAAAATAAGTAGGCTCTTTGAGATCAGATTTGATTAATTTTATTGATTTCTATCTTGAAAGATCAAACACAAATTTATGCCTTTTCTTGTGCTCCTTCATCCCATGAAGAACTACTGAACCTGCATAGAAGCAAGTAGGGAGAGATTACAGAAACAGAAGAAAAAGTGAGCAAAACAAAAACGGAGGGAGGGAGACATTAGCGCAGGTAAGAGCAGAGGTTATGTAAGACCTCTTGAGAAACAGAAAAGGTAGCATTGTGAAGACCATGAAAATATGTATGTTAAAACTGAAAAAAGGAATGAGAATTAAAACAAAACAAGGCAAATTCTGAGCATAGTCACAGAGCACTAAACAAACAATCACTTTAAATTCCACTTGAATTTGGTACCTATTCTCAATTACAGAATACACTTCAGTCCAGGAGCTGGGAAATATAGTGAATGTGAAAATCCTGGCATGGGCAAAAATTTACTTGTTGGATTATAACTCAAAAGCTCTGTACATGCAACATAGGGTCTGGATACACTGAGGACTAGTGTATGCACTGGGGACCATACACGGTTATAGAGCTGTGATTCCACTTTAACTGGCATGGCAATATCCCATGGTATCCTGAGATCTTTTGGTGTTTTTTTTTGGGGGGGGGGGTCATTTAAAATGAAAAGACAGAAGGATCTAGTTCCTGACCAAAATACAAGCTCCAGGATTCCAAAGGATGCAGTCATAGTGGCTAGGTGCTGTCATAGTCGTATAATTGTGTAGTGTGCAATGGTCTTTTCCTCCAGATTGGAGTCCCAGCAGCTTGAGACTTATAAACAAGATACCATCTACATGGAACTTCTTTGGGCTTTTTAACAAAGCTGATAATCACAGACCAGACATCAAGATACTGGGCAGATATAGCTGATAAAATCTAACCTAGACATTTGTAGAAAGTTTGGGAACTGCAATGGGCCCAGAATGCCAACGCTGGACAGCTAGTGGAAGTCAGCTCACAAGACCATATCTCAGCATTTGGCTTCCAATTTAGTGAGTTAAAAAGTAATTTAGTGCTTACTTTAAGATCTACTATAGAACTTAGGTTCACATATTTATTGGAATACATCCTCTCCACCACTAACAATACTGAGAATGTGATCTAAGGATCACCTTCCTTTTGTGTTCACCTTCTGACAAAGACAGTGCAGAACACCTCGAAAAACATCTCACTTAGGAACTAGGCAGAGATCTTTTCCTATTCAGTGACATTTGAAAGCAAATCTGCAAAAGACTTGTGGTTTGTGGGGTGAGCATGGGAGGAGAGTGTATTTCACACTAATTGAGATGACATCGCTCCCCAGTAAGTAAATAAGCCACCATTGTTTTAACACATTTCTTGTCATAAAATCTGTGGAGACAGGAAACCACAAACAAACTTCCCTTTTTATCTTAGTCTTGCAGAACACACACTGGATACATTCCTTTAAAAATGTCAGCGGGTGCAAAATCATATCTATTTATATATTTATTTAATATTCGATTCTCCCAAGGTAGTTTACAACACAAAAGTTAATAATAAAGAAGTTTAAAAACCATTAAATGAACAACCCTACTACAAATACCAATTTTAAACAGTTTAGAACATTTGTAACATCATTAAAAAGCTAAAAGTTCAAAATACCTCATTAAAAGCCCATTTTATCATTGCCACTTAGCAGCCAAAGGTGCATCTAATTTAAAAAGATCATTGCCTGCAGGTGAAAAAAGTAGAGCGATTCCTTGGCTATCTCTATCTGGGTATTCCACATATATGTTCTAGAGACTGGGAGTATCCTGTAGAGCAGTATATCTTTAGCTGTCTAATGTGAGGGACTAGTAATTTTCCCCCCTCCAATGTGCACAAATACTATATTTGTGCCTATTGACTATATGTTCTTCTTTTTTTCTTCCTGGAAAGGCTCTGGGGACCAGTAGCTGATGGCCTGGGGACCAGCACTGGTCCACAGACTCCAACTTTAAGCTCCAAGGCTTTGCAGGAGAACATAGGAAAGGGAAACTACATTGCAGACTGTGGAATGACCTGCCAAATAAAATCCATCTGCTACATCCTTAGACAGCTTTAAAAAGGTTATTAAGATGAATCTCTTCCGGCAGGCCTTCCCAGAATAGAGAACCCGGCCTCAGAAAAACGTCTGGGAATAAGATACTGCCGCTCCCATTGATGGTTTGCTGATGTGATGTTGTCTGGTCAGTTTTTAACTTGTATGTTGTTTGTTTGTTTGTTTTTAATTCTGCATTGGATTTAATACTTTTTTAAGGAGGGGAGGGCACCAGGGATTTTATATGTGCTGTTTTTTTAACTTTGTTAGCCGCCCCAATTGTTCTCAGAGGGGCGGGATACAAATACATTTATTATTATTATTATTATTATTGGAAGTGAATGGCCCATTATTTCCTCTAGATGAACTCAGAATAAGGGCACTTTGAATATTCTAATTGGCCATTGTCACAGTGTGTTTCAAAAAACAGAATTATCAACTATAGTGGGGTTTTTCAGTGTAGTAATCAAATCCTTTTAATTATGAGGGCACATGTGTAAGCTAAGTTAATGTTGGGTTGGACAGAATGAGTTCTGCCATTATAACCAGAGATTGGGATTGGGAGCTGCTTGACAATTGAAATTTCTTGGCATTTTGGAGAGGGAAAGAACCTGGAAAGCCCTTAAAACTATAGCTTTTTTCAAGCTGTGTGAATAGATGAAAAGGAGCAGGCTAGGGCTACCCCTTTATAAAGTTGTTCTCTTTAAGTGGAAAATAGCACATGTAGAGTCTTCAAATGGATTTGAACCCAGATATATCACATTCTCCCATCACACAGAGAGACTTTAAATAAAGGATGCCAAAGGACACTAGCGGACACTATCCTTTTTAAACTATCATTCTCCATGTGGAATGCATGGGTCTGGTTTTCATCTTTTCATTGCACAGTTATGTTAACCCTGTCCTGTATGCATGAATAGAGCTTCCTTGTTACACTGGAAGGCTTTTTTTTATTGACTAGATCTGCATAGTGACTTTTCATCTTTTCTCTTTTAAATCTTTCTGTACCTTTGCTGAGGAAGTGTTTAGATACAAAGTTTGTGACACAGCAGAAAGCTACAATAGGTTTAACATAATTTAAACCAAGAAAACAGTAAAATTACAAAACTTTAAAAATAAGACATAGAATAGAACATATCTTTGTTACTGTGGGATTATATCAGGTAAAAAGCCTTCTATAAATGCAGGTGGAGTAAATTGTTGGTTTGAAGATGTTCAGGCATTTCATTATCTCCTAAAAGTTTCTACTTAGATATTCAGTGGCGGCTGCAGCAGTATGCACACAGCTTCTCTATTGATGTCAATGTGATAAAAGATTTATGTTACAAAATGTGTGTATAAAGCTTAGTCTCTAGTGAGAATGAAAAGCAGAATGATTTATTCCTGGGTATAATTTAAAGCGTCATTGGTTAGGTTTAAGGGACAAATTTGCCAATAGATATTAACTCCTACATTCTTTACTATACCAACAAGAATTTATTAAGTTACTATGTGATGTGCAAAGCAAAAAGAAGATGCAAACTTAATTCCAGGAGGGAAATTTCAAGTTATAAGGGGGGAAAAAAACTATGAAAAGTGCTTCTTTAGATTGTTTTAGCCACAAGGTAAAATATTGATGGGGCTGACTAATATGAGTTGCCTAAATAGGAAATGACATTGGCTCCCAATTGGTTTATCTTGAGATTTTAGATGCTTTTAACATTTAACATCATCTGTCAGCTTCTGTTACTAGTCTTTGAGTTGACTGTAGGATAGCCAATGTTAACATTGGTTCCAAATATTAACCGCAAATGGTGGTTGTACTGTTTCTATATAATTTTTTTCCTATTCCTTGGGAGCATTCCCACTTACATTTACATTGGTTTATGAATCGTATTGACACTGGGTCACAGAATCAATCAAGGCCGATATGTAGTTCCCACTATGAAAGCAAATTATGTCTTTAATCCATGTAGCTCCCACTAATGAAAAGGAGTGCCTTTGTGCCATTTTACTGGGTTCCAAGGGGATGGAGGGTTGGCTGCAAGAAGGAGGATTTGGTCCTGGCTCCCAGGTCACCCTGATGGGGGTTCCTCTCAGCTGAAGGAGTGCAGAGGGGGAGTGTGGAAGGCTCAGATTATCAGCAGAGGGGGCTTTGGGGGGTGTGGGGCCATCATTCCCACTGCTTGAACACTCCTCTGAATCAATTTTTTTCAAAAGAACTGCCAAAAAACTAGTGTTTGAAAAGAGCAGGGTTTTTGCATTTGTCTCACTTCAAAGTGAATCCAAATGATCGCAGTCGCATCTGAAACCATTTCCAATGGGGACGAGGCAGATATAAAGTGATCAGCAAGTCACTTCAAATCATAGTGGGAACGAGCCCCTTGTGAGCAAAGAATGGTAGCAAAGAGAAGCTCTTCCACTTCCCTTTTCTGCCACCCAAAATAAGTTGACTTTGGGGATAACCAAAGTCAGAAGACAGTGTCCTGTCAATGAATGCTTGTATATGTGATTTAAAAAGGACATCTTGGGCACTGGCCTGAATGCTACTAATGTTGGAAATATGGGGGAGGGATATAATGGAAATGGTCTGTTTTACAGAACAGAAGGATGTTGGACAGGTTTTCTTTTAGTATTGTGGCCAGGATCCAAATAATTGCACAACTACAGTATGGCCAAGGAGATTTGAAGTTGGTGTATTTCTAATAACCATTTCACTCCCTTTAAAATGGAAGGGACTTTCATACAAATGTGTGATATCACATGTAAGCAACCCTAGTGGGCAAGCCTTTGGCACAGCAAAGTAATCTTTTTGGATGTCAACTAGCAGTTGACAATGAATATCCATAGAGGTAGCTCCAAAGTTTACTCTGAACAGCATTCTTCATATCACTGAAACACTCATAGGGTTCTTTGTGAACAGTAGTGACAGATATTACTTATTGTGAGGAACAGCATGCAGTAGAGAATGTACTGATGTTTCTCCTGGTATTAAGTGAATGAGAGAACCTCTGTTTGGTTCAAGTTGTACAAACTAATTCACAGAATAATAGAATTAATAAGGACATCAGAGAGCATCTATTTCAGTTCCTTGTCAGTGCAGGAAATGCAGTGCAACAGCTGTTTTAATAGGTGGTTATCTAACCTATCCTTTAAAAACTTCTAATAAAGAAGAGGCTAATACTTTCCACAATGGTATAGTCCACTGTCAGACAGCTTGTTCTGTCTGGAAGTAATATTTAATTGAAATCCCCTTTCTTGCAATTTGAATCAACTCTCTGAAATAAATGGTATTTAACTAGTGAGAGAGCCAGTGTGGTTAGTGGTTTGTGTATTGGACTGAGACTCTAGAGACCAGGGTTTAAATCCCCATTTGACCATGGATACTCACTGGGCAAGTCACAGGCCCAAAAGAGACAGGCAAAAGTGCCAGCTTTGGGCCATGTTGAAGGCATGACATGCAAACAACACATGACTCTGTCCTGGTGGATGCAGTGAGGCCTGTTAAGGTAGTATTAGATACCGCTTTGATATAACCAATATGCTCAAGAATCTACTTCCTAATGCCTTATCATGTCGAGTGTGACAGTCCTGTTGTGCTGTTTTACATGGTGAAGAACTAGAAAATTAACACTGTTTTTGTACATTAAGAAAGCAATAGTGTAGGTGATATTTTCAGTGACAAAGCATGAATTGCAGAAGGCAGAAATAAATTGCCATGCTCAATTCATATCTGGTAATCACAGAAGAATAACACTGGAAAATATTTTTGTGCACTCCTATCGAGAGTCACAATATGAATTTAGATTGCTCCCATATCAGATGTAATTGAGCACTATATCAATTCAAACCCAAGGTGTTGTAAAGCCCATCTGCTAAATCTATTAAGCAGTAGAATGCGCCCGCGTTATACACGGGCGTGCTATATACCCTCAAGCTGCAGGGAGTGCGCAGGGCACAAGGGCCAGCACGTCCCATTCAGATGAATGAGGCATGCACCTGTGGCGCATGCGTGCTCCTGTGCCACTGTGCTGCCGTGCACACAAGTCCCATTCAAGTGAATGGGGCTCAAGCATAGGTGGAATTCTTACGCAGGGGGTCCGGAACACATCCCCACGTAAGGCAAGGGTCCACTGTATTACCTGAACATTTTTTCCTTATCTGAAGTTGTGTATCTTGGATTTATCCTCCCATATGAACCTGCTAGAGTGCTAAGATCTTCAGGGGAAGGCTTTCTCTTGGTCCTTCCACCATCACAGTCTCACTTGGTGAGGACACAAAGGGAGAGCCTTCTCAGTGGCAGCTCCCACCCACTTAGGCTGGACCCCTCCCTGATTTCCTTTTGGTGACAGACAGCCTTTTTGCTCAAGCAGGCTTATAATGTATAAGCAGGGAAGCTTTTTTGGGGTTTTTTCTATCTTTTAAAACATTTGTATTTTAAAATAATTTATGTTTTATGTAGTAATTTTAATTGTTTTTATTTTTTTATTTTGAAAAGGTTTTAATTGACCATGTCTGGGGGCCACCTTGGATCTCACTCTTGGAGAATGGTGGCGTACAAATGAAACAAAGAAACAAATAAATTTTTTCTTCTTCCTGATGTCCTAGATACTCCAATAATGGGTACAAGATGGACTAAGGATATGTCAGGTGTACTTTATTCAGCCATTAGATTTTCAGGCTGAATCCAAACTTAGGCATGTACAGCTAAGCTGGTGTAAATGGTCTTTTCCCCCTTCCTGCAGCAAACACTCAGCTCTTTGAAAATACTGAAAGTGATAACATGAAGTGGAATGGGGAGGAGGTATCCCAGAAATTTTAGCAGAGTTTCCTTCCATGACTTGAATCCTTTCACCATGAGCAGCCAAGTCCTGGATCCAAACTTTTGAGTCCATATAGATATTCTCTTGAATAGCCACTGTAGTATTTGCAACCTTCAGTTACCCCAAAGAGCATATCTTTGCCTTAATTTACCACTCCATTTAAAAATATATTTTGCATTCAATTGCTGATTTCATGCCAGTCAGATTGATAATTTTACTGAGAGATGTGTGCATGCTTATTCAAAGAGGTTAATTCAGGGTGATCCAGCAAAAGCTAGGAATGTGTTCCGATGATGTGCTGGTCTGCAGGGTGTTTTTTTTTTAAGCTTCCAATTTTTAGAAAATATGGGCACTGTAACAACAATATATTTAAAAGTTGACATTACAGTTGTAACATTTTATGTTGTTTAGTTCTATTTGAAGATGAATGCTATGGTGCTTTTCTCAGAATAACAAGTATGATACTGAATCTAACTAAAGCCCACAGTGGCTGAGCAATTTCTTGGGGAAAGACCACAAACAGGACATAGTTCAGAAGTAATACTTTTCTGCTGATGTTTTCCAGAAAGTGACATACAGATCTACAAATACAGAAGACACAGATCATATATTCAGAACCTATATAGAGTGGGATGGACACAGGCCTGCACTTGGAAACACTACTTTCATTGGACTGGAGCTTCCAGAATCCACCAGCTGGATTAAAGCCTGTGACTTTGATGACTAGAGGGTTCTAAAAATAATAGTTCAAATAAGGAGCCTTTCCAAGCTTTCCAGTTTCCATGTCTTTGTGGAGACATGTCTTCAAAGGCTTCATGATCAAGAGTAAACCAGGTGGATGCAATCGCAGTTCCTACTTTTCTTCCCATGGTTTACAACACATTAAGAAAGATATTCTGCAATCTAAAATTATGATAAAGTCTATAGTTTCAGTTGATGTATGAATATATCTTGGTCTAGATCTGACACCCATAGAAAGTCCTAGGAGTTAATTATGTGGCAACATGTACATGAAACAAGTGCAATGTGTAGCAATGAATGCATTCCTTGTGCGTTTTAGTGAGTCACCACCCCAAAACAGCTGTAATAGATGTTAGCAACACATAACTCACAGTGTTTCCATAAGCAGCTGTGTTGTAGGAAACAGTTACTATGAACTGTGATCTTCAGAATCATGCTTTCCAGAATTATCCAGCTTTGGACAGGTTAACCAGACCAGTTCCATTGATTCTAATCCCCCACACTCACCATTATCTGTTTCTGTTCCATGCAACACTTTTCTGGTTAGAAACTAGATCTCCTGTTCCTTGCAAAACCTCCCCAGCAAGCAAACGATAGCTAGCTCCATGCAATGAATGAATGAATGAATGAATGAATGAATGAATAATAAAATTCTAGCATTTCAAAGCAGAGCTCTTGTTCCATGATAAACTTTTTCAAGCTTTAAACCAGAGCTCATTTCCATTAAAAAACATTCCAGTCTTAAAATAGTGTAAATAAAGGCAGAACTTGGAGGTTCTCCATCCTCTCTGTAGGGTCTAGTTTGTGACAAATTTAACAACAACCACTGAAGAACAGGCTGATCAAACAAAGGGTTACAGTGAGTTCAGATGACAAGAAGTGGGCAAGAATGCTAAAAACTGTAAGCCACCATGGGTCACAAAAGAGCACACTATGCAGAGAAGTATTATTGACTGAATCCTTCTGAGTATCTAGATCAAGAGAAAGGCGATATTGAACCAGTAGACTCAGCTTTCTGGTGCTCCAGGTCTTATTGCACAAAAACATTCATATGGTCCCATAGGACCTTCTAAGAACAGAAATAGTGCATTTCTGAAGTTGGAATTCTAGTATCCCTAGACATTACATCCATGAATACCCTGTTGATTTCAGTTGAGTTCAAATATTGGGCCATTGCTGTCATTTCTTTTTATTACTCAGTATTATCAAGTACTTTTTGACTGCAGCTTATTGGCTTTGCCTTTACAGTTCGATTTGCCTATAGACATATATACTAGAGAATTAATTTCTGTTGTCAGAATGGTCTGAGCTATGGCAATTCCCAAATGATATTCCAAAGATAAACTTGTTATTTATTTATTTTGGAGCTTGGCACTATAAAGAAAAGATAGTTATTGACTTTTAAAAAATGTGAACATTTCTGTGTTGGTCTCTCCTAATAAACAGACCTTGAATGAGAACAAGAAACATTGTGTTTGTTTGGTATGTGTGTTATTTTTTAAAATGATTGTCAAAAAGGTTCTGAAAAGCAGCTTTCAATGGTGAGGTATTTAAATTTAGTTCTGCAAAGATTTAGTTCTTTGACATGAAAAAAAGTTTAGAAGTTCCCTTTTTTATTTGTACTAGGACGTACAAGTGGTATTTGAAAAGCCTAGCAATATTATATACTGAAATGCAAGGTCTTTCTTCTTTTAAATTACCTGTTAAAGAAAAAGTAAATTATTTTCTGGTTCTTAAAAACAGCTACAAGAACAGAATGAAAAATGAAAAGTGAGGTTCCCCAAGACCCCTATTGAAGTTGAGCCAACTCAGGAATTATCAATCAAAAGTGTACTAAATGATAATTATTTTGCTTCTGCTTTCATAGCACTCAGTTTGTTACTGATTTCAATTGGATGATGATGATGATGATGATTTTTTTAATGTATTGTATTGTGTCAATAAAGGGTATTGAGATGTGGTGCTGGAGAAAAGTGCTGAGGATACCACAAACAGCCAAAAAGACAAACAAATGGGTCCTAGAACAGATCAAGCTTGAAATCTCCCTGGAAGCCAAGATGATACACCTGAGGTTGTTGTACTTTGGTCACATCATGAGAAGGAGTGACTCACTGGAAAATACAATAATGCTAGGAAATGTGGAGGGATGTAGAAAGAGGGGAGGACTGCATTCTAGATGGATGGACTCTGCTAAGGAGGTCACAGGTAAGAGTTTGCAGGAACTAAGCAGAGCAGTAGAAGTTAGGGAGATTTGGAGATGTCTCATCCACAATATCACCATGACTCAGGATTGACTTGAGGGTGGTTAGCAACAACAAATTCTGTTCTCTTTGTTTTGTAAAGATTTATCAGCAAGTAGTCAAAACCAATAATGATCTGTCTGGCAATGTTGATGCACCCCACATAAAAAACAGTTCTGGAGGCTCTTCTTGTGAACATGAACTGTCATGTCCATGTGAAGCCTGAAACTATGGATCTTTTTTGAAAGCAAGGAAGGTTTATTCCCAAATCAGAGAAGCACAGTGCTTTTTCTGTTATCTGAATCAGGCAATGTGTTCAGAAAAAAAGCCGGGATCTTTTCAGTGATGGCACCAAACCTACATAATTTTTTGCTCAACAAAGACTTTTTCAAAAGGGAAATAATCAATTTGTGGAAGAGGTTGGTGTATTTATACTGGTATATATAATCCTGCCTGGAATACAGATATGCTGTATGTAGGAACTAGAACACACACAGGCAACCCAAATATTTGTTGGAATCCTGGGAGTCTCATCTTTCCTTTTTAAAAAAACCTATTGCTGGGCTAGAATTAATACTTTCAATAAATAAATGTATAATAAAAATATTAGGCCACAGTTATCATCAAGTGACTCAATCCAATTTTTTCCAGATTAATAACAGGGATGATGAACATGATGATGATGATGATAATCATCATCAACATGAATCATCATCATCATTATTGTCATCCACCTTTCTTACAATGAATGGAAGCCTGTGATGTTTGAGTGAGAAAAAGGGACTGTCCCAAGGTTTCATGTCACAGTTGGGCTTAAACCTTCCAGATTCCAACCCAACAATCTAACCTCTAATGTAGTTTTAGCAACAGAAATAGTCCCTGCTCCAAAATAGAGCAATACAACATCTGCTGTAAATCATTAAGTAAACAAGACAAATGATGAGAAGGCTACAACACAGCTCACCTAGAGCAATGAGGACAGAAAGCTTATTTGAAAAAGTTGTGTTGTATCAGGGTTACTGACATATGAAAGAAAAGAGATTGAAGGGGTCTTTCTGAAGTACATATGCTCTAGTATTAAAATGGTACATTCAGAACGTTGATATTTGAAACATCAGTATACAGTTTTACCATATAGGATCCATACAGTCTGGAAAGTGGAAGCTGAAATATTTCAGAATGGGACTAACAAAAGTAGACCTGGAATAGCATTAACTACAGGTGACATATATTAAGCAGTGTGAATGGGTGTATCTCTTCTGTGGTATGCTCCCCTCCCTTTTATTATTATTTTTGGCTAAATATGCCCAACCCATTAATCCCATATGAGAACAGATAATGCTGCCTTTTCTGTTTTTTTCCCCAAAGCAAACAACAAGTTGGCTATTAGTGCTTTATTTATGGTAACCCATAGCTTTTCTCCTTTGGCGTTTGAACGGTGGGACTCAAATGACAAGCCACAAAAATGACTTAAGTATAAGCAGCATCTGCCTCTTTGGCAGGCTTTATTTGCAGATGCCTCTGGGTCTGTCAAAAAATAATTTGTCATAATTTTTGGTCTCACTTCATTACACATTTTGTAATTTATATACTATGATATAAAATATCTATGGATTGTGTTTGTAGCATGAATAAGCATTCACCTTTAAAAAAAACTAACAAAGATCAGGCGAGGGGGTAAAAAGCTTTGACTATATAGAGAAATGCATTTTGGGCTGAGTTAGCATTCTGATTATTCATACTTCCATATTCTTGTTTCAGGGGAATGTTGGTATGAGTTTGGGGCTTGAGTCTCCAACCTAAAGCAATCATCACTCCTTAGCAGTATGCACAGCTGGAGCCAAGTGGGCTATGCTTTCAGGACATTGTGTCTCCGATGTCTGAAATGAACAGTGACAAAGGTACAGTGAACAGAAAATCAAAATCTTTTTTTCTCACCTGCATTAGAAGAAAAAGAAACCTGTGATTTGCCTAAATATAGAAATTACATGATCATGAGATGAACTTTGCTGTCAGACCATCTTAATACAGATCATATTGCCTACCTTTGTTCTGGATATAGTCTTCCTGCTGAACTGCTTCCTGACTACCTACAAATAGGTAGTTTATAGGACTACAAATGCCAATGTTGTTTGCTGTTAACTAAACTAAATGATGCCTCAGCTACTATTTATTATATGTCAGATACTGTCAAATAAGAAATGCCTACTACTACATTTCAGTGGTCTAACGTTGTTGTTTGAGACTATTACTGTTTGGTATCGCTACTGATAGTGTGCTGAATTGCTACTGCAAAATATTTCTCACTAAATATCAATGATCTGCTTTTTTTTTCAGAGATCATATGTATAATCAGAGGACATTTGTAAAATATTTACAATTGAAAGCCAAGAAAGAGAGAAGCAGACACAGGGAATTTGGGGGAGGCATCTTTAGAGGGAAAGTCATTGTAATCCTTGAATCGATGATTAGAAGATTGTATCTTTTGGTCACATCATGAAAGATGGATTATGGGATTTTTTTCCAAACACATAGGACCACCCTATTGGCTAATGGCCTATATGTGTTTGAAGAGATCTCCCATAATCTCTTTTTTGATAAAACTGTTAATGTTATCGGTATTGGTAATTGGTATTGGGTGGATAGCAATTCCCCTTCCACCCTTACTCCCCTTCAACTAATAAATCTGAAAACAATTATTTGGAGGTCTGGAGGTAGTCTGGAGCAGGTTTGCACATGACACAGAGGGTTATAGTGGAGGGGAGGTGAAAATATTTCCTTGTGCTAGTGTCTGGCAGCAACATGTTGTTGGCTTTAGTCCACAAGCTCAAGCCTTACCATCTGATAATAAAATCTGATTTGATTGAAAAGAAGAGTTATATCACTCACTTTTGCACCATTACAGTGTCACAAACCATTGCTCTGAAGCTGAGCAGTGAGTCAATCCAGCAGCATTTCATGCTCTATCGTAGAATGAGTTAGATTCACCATGCTGGAATTCACTACTTGTTAGCAGATGTGCTGTCATGTCAAGCCGTTATTGTGTGCATTGAAAGAAATGGGGGGAAAAACCATGGCAAGGGTAAGATATTCAGATATATCATGTCAGAGGGACTCCAGTCATTACTAAAACCATTTTATTAAAATTCAGTTTGGTGCACTTGATATAAGGTCCTACTGTAGAAATCGGCATTGCTTTGGAAAATATTTTGTGGAATAAAGTGTTGTTGTTAATTGCTGTCAAGTCAACTTTGACTTATGGTGACTGTATGAATGGGAGACCTCCAAGTCACCCTATCATCAACAGCCCTGTTCAGGTCTTGCAGACTCAGGGCCATAGTTTTCTTGATTGTGTCTGTACAGCCAGAATAGAATCTTCCTTTTTCCCCCCTAGTGCGTCATCCTTACCTCTATAGTCTTTTCTAGAGAGTCATGCCCTCTCATAATATGACCAAATCACAACTGTCTTGGGTTAGTCATCTTGACATCTAGGGAGATTTCAGGCATCATTTGAGCTAGAACCCACTTTCTTGTCTTTTTAGCAGTCCATGGTATCCACAGAACTCTTCTCCAGCACCACATCTCAAATGGATTGATTTTCTTCCTATCAGCTTTCTTCACTTTCCAGTTTTCACAACCATACATAGAAATGGGAAATACGATGGGTTGGACAATTACAACTTTAGTATTTAATGATATATCTTTACACTTCAGGATCTTCTCCAGTTCCTTCATTTCTTCTCTTCCAAATCCTTGTTGCCTTTGGATTTCTTGACTGCAGTCTCCATTCTGATTAGTGGCTAGACCAAGATATGGAAAATCTTGAATGATTTCAATGCCTTCATCACCATTTATAGTTCTATAAATCATCTGTGGTTATTATTTTTGTTTTCTTAATGTTCAGTTGTAAACTTGCCTTTGCACTTTCTTCCTTGACTTTCTTTAATAATGTTCCAAATCTTTGCTATTTTCTGCAAGTAGTATGGTGTCCTCATCATATCTTAAACTATTGATGTTCCCACCTCCAATTTTCTAGCCTACTTCCTCCAAATCTAACCCTGCTTTATGTATGGTACCTTCTGTGTACATGTTAAAAAATAGGTGATAAAAAGCAGTCTTGCCTGACTCCCTTGTCAATTGTAAACCACTCTATTTCTCTATATCGTGTCCTGATGGTAGCGTCTTGTCCTGAATACAGGTTACACATCAGGACAATCAAATGTGGCATACCCATTTCTTTAAAATCAATCCATTCTTCCATACTTATTCATGATCTACAATCAAAAGCTTTGCTATAATCTATCAAGCAGAGGCTGATTTTCTTTTAAAATTCTTTGATGTGCTCCATCATCCAACATGTTTTGAATATGATCCCTAGTGCCTCTTCCTTTCCTGAACCCAATTTGACATATTGATTTGGGGAAGAATCATATGAAGATGAACCTCCTATTTTAGAAAGTGAAATAGAAGCTGCATTCATGGCATTTGGGAGAAATAAATCACCAGGAACAGATGGCATACCAATAGAGCAGCTTCAATCTACAGAGACAGAGAATCTACTGTAGTTCTAATTAAAATCTGTCAACAAATAAGGGAAACCAAACAATGGCCTGCAGATTGGAAATGATCAGTATAAATTCCAATCCTACCAAACAGGGACACCAGGGATTGCAACAACCACAGGGCCATTGCTTTAATTTTCCAAGCAAAATGATGCTCAAAATGCTACAATAAAGACTTTTGCCATAGATGGAGTAAGAAATGCCAGATGTTAAAGCTGGGTTCAGGAGTAAAATATCCTCCACTTTATGTGTATCATGGCAGATTAGGTCCCATTCTGCCACCAGCTAAAGCCTGGCTTTCTTATTTCATAGAAAGATGTGAAATATAACAATATCCCACATCATATTTTTTAAAGAACAGAATCAACTGGCTGCATTGGATGTTCACACATCAACACCACTGTGTGTTTAGTGATATCAGTAAAAATTAACTTCATTTTTTACAAAGCAAACCAATCCCTGTTCAGATTGTGTTGGCTACTTTTTCCCCCAAAGACTTTAATGTCCTAATTGGAGCTTGCTGCTCATCCTACCACTATCTACTTTTTTCTCACAGTGGAAGGAGAAACAAATAAACAAACAAAAACCTACATACTTCCCTCTGTTGGTGCCAGGTTGAATATATTAATTTAACTGGCAGCCAATTTAATGTTACCTCTTTGCTTGTTTATAATTTAATTAAGCCTGATGTTTTGTTGTTATGTATCTTCCCTGTTCATAAATAACAGGTGGACCGGTTGCACTTTAAATGTAACTTATCATTTACCTGAATTTAATATTTGCAAGCAGTTAAACCAGGTCTAATGGTTTACAAGCATGTGCTTCATTAACTCTGCCCACTTTTTTTTAATTACAAAAACTACATTGGATATTCACATGCAAAACAGCACAATAGTGAGCTAATAAGGGCACAGAAATATCTCTCAGGAAAGAAAACTGTAGTGAACTTTTATGATATCTAATGATAGAGTTAAATGGAGAATCCAAGAATCAAAGTAAAATACAAACTAGAGAGGCTTGCTAAGAGAGCTCTACTGCAGAAATGAGGTCAGCATTTTATTATCCAAGGCTTAAGTAAATTGTGGTACAAGCATTTTGGCATCTGACTGGAAATGGCCCTCTTTTGTTGAGACTTCTGTTGCTAAATAAAGAATAATTGAATCACTTGATATTTTATTTTATTTATTACATGTTTTCCCATGTATCTCAAACGAACAAATAAAGAGATGTTTTTTAAGGTAAGGCTGGTCAAGTTGTCACCTTCCATTTTTTTTGGACTAGAAGACCCAGCAGCACTAGCTAGCATAGGGAAAGGTGAGGAGTTATGGAACCTGGAGTCCAACAACAACAGGAAGTCCACAAGTACTGCAAGGATCTCACAGTGTTGCACACGTAATGCCTGATAGGAATTTCAAAAACAGACTGATCATCTGACTTTGTAGGTATGAGAATTATCTATGAAGACCCTCAGCTGAAATGTGTCCAGAGCAGGACGACCAAAATGGTGAAAAGCCTGGAAGTCATGCTCTATGAAGAACAGCTTAGGGAACTGGGTATGTTTAGCCTGCAGAAGAGGTGAAATGAGAGCCACGTTTCAATATTTAAAGGTATCTAGTGTCTGGATCAAGCTTGTTTTCTGCTGCTCCAGACACTAGGGTACTGGGCAAAGGATACAAACTGCAGGAAAAGAGATTCCACCCAATATTGGGACAGACATAACCTCTGACAGTAAGAGTCCATTCACACTGAACTTGAACCTTGAACTTTCTCCGTTGCAAAATATTTGCTCGGTCATAAGCTTAGCCGATGCAAACCAATGTAACTTTTGCATGATATTACAACGCTGTTATTTTGTATTTGACTAATGCAAATGGGAAAGTAGAAGTAATTCTTCCCTCTTCTCTCCCCCCCCACCTAAATTCAGCGAAATTTGTAAAAATTCCATCATACTTTGTATGGGTGAGTGGGAGAGAAAAGACATGAGGAGAAAGATTTCTCAATCTTGCTAATTATTTTATGTAAAACAAATGAGACATATGGTCAAGAGTTTTTCTTGACAGGCTTTTGATGCTGTTTTATTTTTCATAAAACAAGAAATTAGAGGATAGTGGGAATCAGAAATAGCCCAGTATATTCCATTTAAACAGATGCAGCAAGAGACACAGCTGGCCCCACAAGCTGCCAGATCTCTCCAGAATTCTTGATTTGGATTTATCCAGGATGTAGCCTGAAAATGGTATCCATCAACACACTCAGAGAATATCATTCTCAGAAAATGATCTTATGAAGCTAAAGCAGCTACAACCAGAACATAGAAAAAGATAAGAACTTGGGAGAGTAATTTTTTTTTTACAAAATAAATTAAAATCAATAAATAATGGGGTGGAGGATAA
Source organism: Sceloporus undulatus (assembly GCF_019175285.1). Taxonomy (NCBI): domain Eukaryota; kingdom Metazoa; phylum Chordata; class Lepidosauria; order Squamata; family Phrynosomatidae; genus Sceloporus; species Sceloporus undulatus. The sequence continues at coordinate 114,874,875 of NC_056522.1, read as the reverse complement.
AATAGTTCATGCTTAGAAGCGTGAAAGACTGACAACTTAATTTGTGGAATGGGAATAAAATTTTTTGAGCAGATGGAATTTCCTGAAAGAAAGTATGATAAAGCAAAATTGGATCATCAAGACCTGTATGTAATTGAGCATGTCAGAGTTTGAAATCAGAACTGTCCTAAATGATTAAACACTTTTGTAGTTATTTCATTTTTTTTATATCCACATTTCTCTGGACCCCAAGTAGCTCACAGAAGGAAAATCAATTCAAATTGGCCAGGGTTAATTTAAAAACATAAACTTGTCACAATTAACAACAATAGAAAATTATTTACAAATATGCAAAGGTTAAAAATAAATAAAGCACATACCTCAATAAACTGTCTCTATTACACAGCTCCATATTAAAATCCTTCTTAACAAAAAAGGTTTTTGCCTACCAGTGAAAGGAAAGCAGGAGGGAGCAGCTTAAGTTTTCTCACCAAAGGGTTTCTTCCTGAAGCAATACTTATGGTGAGACTTAGAGAGCCTTCCAACTGAGTTCTGCAGGTTTGTATTGAAGACGACAGGTCCTTCAGGAGGTTGGACCTAAGCCAACGTAACCCTCCAGGAATAAGAAAGGCTTACATTATCTATTTATGCATGCCTATTTGGGACTAAGCTCAACACATGGAAAGAATGGTGCTTGTTAAATTTTACTCAAGGATGGTTTTTATTTTTGTTCACTTAGGCGCGTTACAGACAGGTCATAAGGGACGTCCTCAGACGTCCTAGTTTAAAAAGGGCGTCATTTCTTGACGCCCCGAAGCCTAATACGTTCCTGAGATGTACAAGATGTGGCGTGTCCCATCTACATGGGGGGCCACCATGATGGCGTCACGAATGCGCCGCCTCCAAACGAGGCAGTGCGGACATGCACGCATCATGCCACGTGAGGGCGCTTAGTGCGCCCTTTCGTCGGGGAGGAAGGAGCTCCGAAACGGAGCTCCTTCCTGGTCTTTCGTTGCTGGGCACAGCCTTTAGATGGCTGCGCCCAGCGATGCACGGGAGAAAGGGGCCAAGCAGCCCTTTCTCCTCCTCCCCCACACGCGGGTGTCGTGGGGCTTGAAGCCCCAAGGACACCCCTTTCCAGGCCTCGGGGAAGTGGCCTTTTGCCACTTCCCCGTGGCCTGGAAGCAGAGGATCGGGGCTCTCGGCTGCCGCTCTGACCATGAGGCCCCCGATCTGGTGGGAAGGGGGCGGTGCAGGCCGCCGCTTTTTCAGCTTGGTCTGTAACGGCTTTAGTTTTGTAACATTTCATTTGTCATGCTCAGATCCTATTGGGCTGTTACAAATATGGGACCTAGAGCTACACACCCATGACTGTTCCACATTCATAATCCGTGTACTTTAGGGGCTATCTAGGGACCATTAAACTCTCTCACTCCTTATCAGGAAGCAACCAGTGTCATCAATGGAGATCTGTTCCCCTGTCTATCAGGAAACAGCTGGCTGAGAGTTTCCCCCACCTCATGCAAGCAATCTTGGGTGTGAAGGGGAATATGACAGGGGTTCTGCTTCTTCCTGTTGTCACCGAACATATCCACAGTAGGGAGTGGGGCCATCAGTCTCTGCTTCCTGATTCACAGGACCTCATTAATCACAGTGTCTGCTTTTGGATAAGCGGGATTGAGAATCAGAACGAGGTTCACTGTGTTGGACTATAAACTGGCATTTCAAATAGGTAAATCCACCAAGGGTCTGGCCTATTTGTTAATTCTTCCACTGTAGTCATATCTGTCTCAGTTTGGAAGATGACAATGATGATGATGATGATTTTAATTCATATTCTTCTGAGTTTATTGTGGGAGGTAAAAAAGCTAAAAAATGACCTGCCCACCAATGTTAACCTGTCCCACACAGCTTAAAAACTGTTTTGGAGTACTTGTGTGTATTGATTCTTTCATTATATTATTTTATATGTTTAGATAACAGCACCTTGGAGTCAAGTTAGGGCAATCCACTGGATTGTTTTGATAACACAGTTCCTTGACCAAGTAATTTATGTGGCAAGAAGTCTAGGAGAGGTTCCAGGACTTTGTCTTTCCACATAGTTCAGTTCAAAATTGTATGTCAGGTACAAACTTTTGAGATGTCGCCCAAATTTGAAGTTTGATTGTCAATGACATCTGATTGAATCCTCGACTTGAAATTGTTCGCAGAATTTTCAATTTTTAATATTTTTTTCTACTTTGTCCAGTTTCCAATATATATATATAGCTCCTGTCTAAAATGCATCATCAGGGAGAAGCAGCAGGGAGTGTTCTCTTTCATTGCATAGCCCTCAGCGTCTTCTACTTCTGCTCCTGTGGGATAGCAACCAGAATTCTCAGTGTGCAAAAGAGACGGAGAAAGGTAGAGGACATAATTTCTCATTAAGGCACATAGGGCTCCATGAGGAAGCTAATGAGAGAGTGCTTTTGTCCGTGCAGATACATAATTGGATCCTGACCTCTTATATCCACATTTATTCCAGTAAATGATGGATTCAAGGTCATGCTGTATGACTGCCCATTTATCATTGTATGGAAGCCACTTTTTTTCTAGGGATAGTGCTTGTAAATAAAAAAGAATAATGAACCAGTAAATAAAATGTACATATTGTTTATACATTGAAATCCAGGATTACTGAACTCTTAACACATACTATTGACCAACTCAGTAGAAATGTTTTTCACATGAGCACTCCATATTAAATTGGTATTTTTTTAAAGTCATTATTTGAACAGCAACCAATATGTGTGACAACGACAGAAATGGTAGAAGGAGAAACTATGGTTGCTAAACCTCAGTATGAATGTAGCATTAAGTGCAATCAAATATGCTGTAACCTCTTCCCTCCACTTTTTTTGAATAATGGTGTGGGAGCAGTGGTCCCCAAGCGCCTGCATGGTCCCTAACTCTAGCTCGAAGCGGCAGCGACTAATGGTGGCATCCCGTGTACATGGGTGCTGCCATTTTGACGTAAGCAATGCACAGAATATCCACGTAGCTGCACGTTGCTTATGTCATGAGTGACCATTGGCCACTTTTGATGTTTGCCCGGCGGCGCTGAAAAAGACCCGTTTTCTTCCAGGTTCTTTTTACTCCGCAGGGACATCAGTTGGTGGCTGCAGTGTCGTTCAGAGGGGGATAGGCCACCAGCAGGCTGCCCTTTTGGGCGGTCTGTCCTGGGCCAATGTTGTTATGAGAGAGGTTATTCACACCACTCAGAGAAGTACTGCTGACATCCAAAATGCAATAATAACTACCATGTAAGTTAAAATCACTACTGGAGACTCACTATGGCGGTTTACCGACGCCAAATAGTACGTCATCAAACGTATAGGGTTAGGAAGGGCGGGCTTCCGCACCCCCTAACCCTAGTACGTATTGAATACGTACAAGATGCGGCGCCCTGTTCATACGGCGCCGCCATCTTTACGTATCGGACGCTGAGCGTCCGTACACGTCGCGGGCGTTGTACGTAGTGAGTGCGCCCTGGCGCCTCACTACGTCGCAACGCGATTACTTAAAAAGAAGCTCCATTTTGGAGCTTCTTTTCGTGTCCGCGCGGGAGTCGGGCCGTGTGAAGGCTCCGGCTCCCGCGGACCCATTGGCAGCGGCGGTCTGTACCCCGCCTATATACTAGATTGAAGCTCACATGCTGAATGCAGTATTTGCATTTCCAAAAAAAGAACTGAGCAGAATGTCCTGGCTGGCATTGGAAGGGGTTTTTGATTGTTGGGTTGACCATTTCTTGGCATTGCGTGTGCTTTCTTTTTCTTTTTACAAAGGAACATTTTATGCCAGATTCACATAGGAAAAAAAAAGTTACATTTAGAGCCATTGACTTGGTTCAGTTGTAACAATTTGTATACCATCCACTCACTCTTCACTTCCCCAACTTCCTTCTCTTAAGCAGTTATTCAATCAATTTTTTTTCTTAATCTTTTGTTTCCTCCTTTGCTCCTGCCTGACCTCTCAATCATGCTAACCAATTTCAATAGAGAAGCGAGAGAAATTGTATGGGTGTCTGTTGTGTGTGTGTATTGATAAAGGGTAATGAAGGTAGGCAGCATGTAGGAGAAGAAGGAGACCGTGGGTGTATGGTTTATGTCTGGTGTACCCACAAAAGGTGAGAATGTTATAGCTGAACAACCACTGTGATCAACACGAGATTCTCGTGTGAAGAGATGTGGCCAGATGATAACCTGTTTTTCACTCACACTTGTACCCAGTCCTGCTTGGCAGAGCATTGAGAACTGCAGTACCTAATTGGGCCCTGAGTTTTGTCTGTGAAGGTCAGTGGAAGCTGTGTGCTTCTTTCCTGCCCTAACCAGCTGCTGGGCCTTCATGGGGCTTCGCTTTGCGTGCTTCAATCCTGCCGTCTTCAAGCCGTAGCGTCCCTTACACGCAGAACTGGGGGTGACTGGCCCAGAGGAGAGTGAGTGCCTGGGGGACTGAAAGCGCGATAAAGTATTTTTTATCGGTGGACTTTAAACTTTATCAAGATTATGGATAAAGCATTGTTACTTGTGTTACAATAGAAATAAATGACTATACTCAGAATGACATTAGATACTATTATCTGTATTAGAAGCAAGAACTGTAGAAAAGAAGTCAGTTATTTGTATGAGTAATATATTTGTATTATACAAATAATTTTTAATTCATGTTAATACTTTTTGTCTTTTTTTCTTTGAATTTATGTGTTAATGCAAAGGTAATATTGATAGGTGTAGTTGTAGTGCATATAGTGTGTGATATTTAATAACTATATACTATTTTAAAAAAAATAATGAAAAGAAACTGTAGGGACAATCAGGAGAGGTAAATGGTGTGGAGCAGATGCATGCACGGTGGAGAAGACCTGACACTAATTCAGAAGCCTAAAGACCTGTCTGGAGTGGTTACCCTTTAAGCTGCGGGGTAGAATTATTAATGTGCTGGGCTGGAATGGGACAATAGCCTGTGCTATAACACATAAGTAAACAGGCTGAATTTTTGCTTACTGAGGTTCTTGAGGTTTAGGTAAGCTTGGGATTCAACCTGCTTCTCCCCATGGAGATCTTAGACAGTGCAACATAAGGTTGTTTTTGTTTTCGGGTGTCTTCTATTGGTGCTCTCCTGGAGTTTCCAGCTCTCTTGAAATGCTATTCAGATGCTTTCAGAATTGTACAATTAAAAAAAAATTCCACATGAAACTTCTTTGACAGTCGAAGGCCTTCATGGCCGAAATCCATAGTTTTTGTGAGTTTTTCAGGTTATGTTGCTCTGATTCGCAGATTTCTTTCTGACGTTTCACCAGCATCTCTAGCGAAGATGCCAGCCACAGTGCTGGCGAAATCAGAGCAACTCTGCTAAACATGCCACACATAGCCTGAAAAACCCACAAAAACTTACTTGAACCTTAATAGCAGAAATTAATAATAATAATAATAATAATACTACATAATAATAATATAATACGGTCGTAAGTGTTCTGGTTTTTTGCTGCTGTTTGTGTTTTGTTTTAAGTTTTGGTCATGGTGACTAAAAGCCACCCAATACTATATTTCCTGCTGGCAATAACTACTGGACATCAGTAGGACTTACTTTTGAGTAGATATGCATAGGTTTGCAATGCCAGTTTGGATCAACCTTCCCCATTTTCATCATCAGTGAATACACATCTGTTCATTAGTTGCAGTGGCAACTAATACCTCCAAGAGATTGGATGGTTCGTTCATTTCCAGTTTTAAAATATGATATAAACAAAAAATCCATACACAGGTTCAGGATAACTAGGAATTTCCTGTCAAAAGTTCAGAACTTATAACATCAGGCATTAATATAGTACCGTGCACATGACATGGGGAGATTTATGTCGCCCGTTCATAATGGGTGAAGAAGTTCTTTCCTCACCATTTATTATTATTATTATTATTAGACAAGGAATGGTTTAGAAGGCAATGAATGTAACTATGTGACAAAAAATTAAAACAATTTAAAGAAGAGCCAGATGATTTTATCCTCATTTTAGGTTTGCATGAGATTCTTAGGGAAGTTTAAAAAAAATAAATAAACAAAACATCTGAGTGTATTGTCTCCTCCAAAAGCTTCCCTTGAGTGCTTTAACTATTCTGTGAGAAGCGTTGCAAATAGTCAAAGATTATTATTTTGATGTTGCACTGAAAAGGGAAACCAGAAACTTAAACACCCACAAAATGACCCTATTTTATGGACAGCCTCTATAGAAACCTAGTTGTAAATAGAATCATTTCTTTTTAAATAGGCAGTTTCATTCTTCACACAGTCATTTTCAGGATTGAAACTGTGGGGTTTGTCTCAATCATAGTGATAGAAAATGGCAATAATAGGATGATCCATTTTCAATATGTATTTTTCAGATGGAAAAGCTGTTTTGGGCCAAAACTTTTGTTAGTTTGTTTCACTAGCCATTTAATGCATGTAACAGTCACATTCTCAGAACTCCCATCTTCTATGAACACCATCAAAATGCAGGAGCTTCTGATAAAAAAAAATGAGTCATAGATGTATAAAAGTGAATGACAGAGAATAGCCAATAATATTCATGTGACCCTTTGATATATCAAGTCAAAGTTAGACATATTTCTTCCAAAACTGAAACAAGCAAAGTAATCAGCCCTACTGAGCCTAGCTGCTTCACAGTACTGCCCTATGTACAGTGAGAAGTCCCATGAGTAGAGTGTTTTCTCAAAAGTGGCATCTGCTTGAAGAAAGTGATGGCAGCTTATTGTTATTTTTCAGTACTCATTTAGTAATATAATGTTTGACTGTGCAAGGAGGTGTAGCTTCATGTTTGTTGACTGTGCCATCAAATCAGCTTTGACATACTGTGACCCTGTCAATGAAAGACCCCTGTGAGCCCCACCCATCAAATAGCTTCCTTGATTGAATCAATCCACCTGTAGTGTGGTTACCCTCTTTTTCTATTCCCTTTCACTGTATAAAGCACTATCATCTTTTCCAGTGAGTCATGTCTAAAAAGACAAATAAATGAGCCCCAGAACAAATCAAGCCTGAACTTTCCCTAGAAGCCAAGATGACTACATTTAGACGATCATATTTTGGACATACCTTCAGAAGACATGACTCACTATGAGCCTTATCACATGATAAAACAAAACAGAAACAAGAAGTGGGGAGTAGTGCCTTTCTCTCTGCTTTACTGTGTGATGTCATGGCACTTCTGTTCTTTTCCTACAGAAGATGATTGTAAAAGTGTATCTTTTGTTGAACAGGTTTTACCAGGACAGTTGAGGATTGAGTGACTTGGAGGTCTCCCATTTATAGGGTCACCATTAGCTAAAACTGGCATGATGGCAGTTAACAACAATAATGTAGAGGGCATATTGATTTTCTTGTGGACTCATTTATTTGTCTCTCTGGCAGGCCAGGGTGTCCATCAAGCTCTCCTACTACATCACATTTCAAATGAATTGATCCCTCATTCACTGTCAACCTGTATTGCATAGCTGCAGAATGAGGAAGCCCAACACAATGGTGTGGAAGGTACTTTATACTATAGCATTTTACTGTTCAATCTTGGCCTTTAAATCACCAGGACCAGGTTTTCATAAAACTGAAGGGTAGTAATTGTTTAATTCAAAATAAACTTCTCCAGATGTTTTCATTACTTAAGGGTGGTTCACAGTATTTTTTTTAATATGGGGGGGGGGGGGCAGCACCCACCACAGTTTTGTGAAGATGGCAACTGAAAATAAACAGAGATGCCTGAAGGAGGTGGTTGATATCCATTGTCCCTGCTAATTCAAAAGTCCCAGAACTCTCAGCCCAGTGCAATATATTACTTACAGCTCTTCCATAGTGCAAAAATAAAACAGCTTGATACCACTGTAACTGCCATGGCTATATCCTGTGGAATACTTTGATTTGTAGTTTAGTGAGATACTCAGTCTAGTCAGAGTGCTCTCTTGCCTCTCCAAACTACAAATCTCAGAATTCTCCAGGATAGAGTCATGGCAGGTAAAGTGATGCCAAACTGCTTTACTGCTGCAGTGTAGATACCCAATTAGATCATCACAAGTACTGTAGTATGGTTGGTGCCTTAGATTATGACAAGTAGTATGGTTTGTTTTATTTTGCTCCAGTTTGGCCTGGACCCTGAGCTGACTTATTAAAGAGGTCATTGTGCAAACCAAAAATACAATTGGCATAATAATTTAGATTTATACTAGCATAAAGCCACAATAGGATTTCAACCTGTGGTTTGGAAGTATTAGCCACACCATAATAAACCCTGTGGTGATGTGATCCCCCCACCCCAGAAAACACTATTTATATGTGGAAATAAAAATACAAGGTCACTAATAATAATAATAATAATAATAATAATAATAATAATAATAGCAGCTTTATTTTTAGCCCACCTTTCCTGGGATCAAGGCGGGTCACAACAGCCAAAAACACAATACAATCAATATACAACATATGCTCATTTTATCAACACAACTTTGGCCCTACACTCATATGCAGGGAGACACTCATCAGTTTGATGGAATTTTGTCCTCAGATTACTTGGATGCAGTTGTTTTTGAGGTATCAATGGCCCGATACACACTGGCGGTGAAACACCACCCCTCTTTGCTGCACATCGTCACCGCAGCAACCAAACCACGCAGCAACGGTACGCAGGCAGGAAGAAGCTGTCTAGAGCAACTTCTTCCTTAGGACGTCGTAAAGGCTGTGATGCAGCCCTAGGATGCCCCTTCCTGGCACAGATGTTTGGGTGCTCAGATATCCATACATCATGGACCTGCACCCCCTCCCCCCGGTGTGGGTGGTGCCACTCAGTAATGGCACCGCCTGCACATTCTAGGGCTCGGGAGCATGCGGTTGCTGCACTCTCCCGAGCCCTAGTTTTGGCCCCATGACAGCACTTTCCACCCGTCTGTACTGGGTCATTCATTCATTATGAACTGTGCTTTCAACTTCAGAAAAATCAGCAAAGAATTTACTTTCTGCTACTAGAAAACAGGAACTCCAACATATGCAGTTTGTGCAGAATCACTGTTAAGGCTGGAATGACTTACATATGTAAAGATTAGCAGCATGTTAATTGGTCTGCTGTATCAGTGGGATAGCTATCCATAGACTGGAGCTCCCACATATCAACATGCCCTATGTTAGTGAATGGTGACACAAACCCATGGGTGCACTGAATCAGGCATGCACATATTGCCAACCATTGAATAATATGGGTTGAGCTTCTGCTTTCTTTTTCTGTCTGCAGGGGGACCCAGAACCAAACCCACACTGATGGGAATGGCTCATTGTAAATCTGTTATTATCATTTTCAATGAGTTTCTCAAAATCTCATTGGTATCCTTCTCCTATTGCAGTTCTACACTAGAATGCACAACATATTTCATTTTCCAACTTGTAGTGTGTGTGTGTGTGTGTGTGTGTGTGTGTGTGTGTTTGTATACCCTTAAGGTATACATTTTTATGACCTTTTCCCCTTTGCCTAAAATATGCTCCTACACATTTTGGAAATATAGACATTATTAATCATATTCATTTTTCCATATGTATACATTTATATTACATTTTCCTTAATTGAAACACACAGTAAGCCCTAGAAATTATTATAAAGACAAAATTCACTTTGTTCTGTCAGAAAGGTACAAAGCTGTTTTTTATTTGGTAGGGAAACATGAGCCTAACAAATCCTTTTCTACCCATAATAAACTTGCTATTTTGCAAGTTACTATCCTTTCATTATTGCTGATATGGTTTTGCATGAATGTATCAAAATATAGATAGCAGTAGAAGCCTCATCCTAGACCGCATCCCCTCTTCTCTTTTCTTCTCTTCATTGGAAACATTACAGAAATCAGATGTCACCCATCCTGGACTGCTAAGTCCCCATGCTTCTCCATAGTCATACAATCACCCTGGCATTTGATTTCAATGAGAAAAAGATGATGAATGTTAAAACAGAGTGACTGCCAAATTCAAGCAGATGAGGAAAAGGATATAAACATAACTGAGGCGTGGTACAGAGTGCCGAAAACGACGGCACCTGTTTTCTCTTTGCAGGGAAGCCACAACTGCCAAACTGCATGGCTTCCCTGCAGAGTAAAAAGAACCCACAAAAAGCTGGTTCTTTTTACGCTGTGGCATAACAAGTGTGCCACTGGCGCACTCATTATGCAAGCATCACATGGCACTGTGCAGATGATGCACAGTGCTTGTGTAACAATCGCTGTGCCCATGTGTATAGGGTGGCACAATTTTACATCCTCATCACGTGCTAGGGTTGAGGGGCGTCAGGAAGCGCCAGCCCAAGGCAACCCTAGCACGTGACGAGGGCATTGGAAAGGGCTGGTCTGCACCAGCCCTGAGAGGTTTAAAAAATGGCAGTGTTTGTATAGACTAAAGAAAAATCCTAGTCAACATGAGATTAACTCACTAAAATATAGTTTGTAATTTTTATTTAAAACAACAAATTTCATCCCAACTTTTGTGGCTTCCAAGCTCTGATATATTTGGTGCCTTTGTTGTCTGAACCTTCACAATGTATATTCCATAAATATCATTCATACTGCTCCCTAATCCAGCTATTTAGGCTATACGAATTGTGGCATAGAACCACAGGAAGGATATGTGTGTGTATGTCTATGTGGCATTTCCTCTTAAATTTATTCTTCTACATGAGAGGTCTACAATCCTCAGATCCATGAAACATTAACTCATAACTGTTTATAGTAAAAGGCACATGTTTCCTTTTGCAAGCCTCCCACAATAATTTCATTTTAAAGAACTTGGCTTTTCTGGTGGTATGTAGCTTCATTATGGACACTGAAATCAGCTTTGTCCAGTGTTGTTAATCTCTTTCTCAGATTCAGTTTAAGGCCACTATGGGGCTATACAGATTGCCCCTTTGGGGTGGACTGCAGCTGCCCCTTTTTGCTCTGGATGGAGGCCGCAGCAACTACATGCCACAGCATCCAGAAGCAGCAAAAAGAAGTCCCCAGAAGGGGTGCAATAGGCATGCTCATGCACCATGATGATCCCCCTTGTGCACAGCACCCATTAGGAACAGTGCATGATAAGTGTCTTCATGGCATGCACCGTGTAGATGGGCATGCACCAAGATGGTGCCTGGTCAGCGTTGTGAGGGCTCAGAGCATCTGGAGCACAAAGTGCCAGTCTGTAGAGACTCCAAGTTCCCAAGTGACCATTGTTCTCCAAAGATTTACCAGGACTTCCTGGCATAAATAGCTAATACCATTTCAAAATGTCTGACATGCCTATGTGAAGAGATCCTTGTTGTTTTAAAACTTTTGAATGATTAAGGAAAGTTAAGAATAAAATAATTAATTTGGAATAAGAAAAGGGTGAAGAAATCTATTATTCATTGATGAAATAGCTAGTAGTGAGGCAAAGAAATATAGCTGGACTGTCCCAGAGTCAGTGGTGAAATTGTTTTTGTATTTAGTGGGAAAGAGTTTTCATTCAGAGTTCAATTGAAGCATGTAACAATAACAACAATGGTTGGAGTCAGGAAAGCATCATGGTGTGCTTTTCCTGTGCTGTATTCAGCCAACTGTCTTGAATAAAAAAGGTAGTGGACAACAGCCAAACTACCATTCTATTTGTCATTTCATAATACAATGTGAATGCGCTCCCTTTCAGCATCTTTTGTGAAGCTGCCTGCTATCATCTGATGCTTTTTTTTTTCAAATAATGTTATTGGTTCTATTCTGTTCATGTTCTGCATATATTACAAGCAAAGGTGACATACAGGATTTATAGAAATGGAAAAGAAAGAATCTAACACATATAAGGTAAAAAGTAACTCAAATGTATGTATGTATGTTTTATTTTTATAAAACTAATTTCAGAGAAGTCCAGACAAGAAGGTTGTGCTTTTGTGTGTATGTGTGTGTGTGTTTTGGCATAAAATTCTTTGTTTCATCCCTTCCAAAATATTTAAGTGCATTTTCCTTCTTGACTACGCTGACCGTTTGACCCTTTGGCTTGAACCTGAACTGATTACAGATATTGCTTTTAGAATTCTGCCTCTTTCTTTGTAAGTCTGCAGTTCAAGACTTGCTTTATTAATACACACACTGTGTTGTGCTATTTTGTTTTGATTGTCTCTACCTTATTTTGGGACTCATTATCAGCTTCTGGGTGCTTTCCTAGATGCAAAGGTTCAAGAGTAGGATTGTCTCCCAGTTTTTAAGATCTTTCTAACTTGGGGAGTGGTCTCTTAAGAGTGAAGAGAACACCTCTAGGTGGGGCAAAACATGACCTCAACTTGTGCTTACAAAAGGCAGAGTCGACTATGCCCTTCATTATCATGACCTGATGATGATGACACTTAAGAGGTCTGAGCAGGTGGAGATAATGTTTGTTTTGTTTTGTTTTTTGTTTTTTACAAAGGACAAAGGTAAGTATAAATATTTATGTCACAATTGGGTTGTACAAGTCTGAGCCAGTTTGACAGATCTCCATTCTGTGGAGACAAACAACACAGTTAAGCACTGATTGTGTTCAATCAATACAACCATTACCTTGTCAGCAGTGATGGGATTTCCCAGTTGGACTTGGTTTTTCCCAGGATGGACAAATGCTTCAGCCCTAGCTTGTCCATTATGAATTTTTAACAATTTATGCAGACTTTGCATTACAAACAGCTTCATTTATTTACCACTTCATACTGAACTAAATGTTATGTGTCTAAGCGGTTTACAACTCAAAGCTAATTGCCTCAACGATCTGGGTACTCATTTTAGTGACCTTGGAAGGATGCAAGCCTGAGTCAAGCTTGGGCCCTTTCACTGGTATTGAACTTGCAACCTTATGGTTTTGAGTGAGTGGCTGCATTACAGGCATTTAGCCATTGTGCCACCAGGGCTCCTCCAATAGAAAGCTTTCCTGTATTATGCATCAAAATCTAATGTCCATATTTATTGACCATATTTATCGACCTCTTCTATGCATGGAAGTTTACAGCATGATTTTGAATGCTGGGAAAATAGTGACATCATCATAGCAACAACCATCATAAAGATCAAAGCCACACCCTTAAATTAACATTCCTGGTATATCATTCTTGTTTTAAAAGATTTATTGAAAAAAAGGTTCACCCCCCACAGCTATTTGGATTTTCTTCTTGTGGGGAATGTATTCCTCTCTCAAATAAGTTCCAGATCAGAATGTCTGTAACTCCAGTAATAATCTCTTGAAACATTTCCAGGTGGCAAGTAATATAGGTCTGATAATATCAGATTCTTGTATATTAAAAGCAATGACATTTTTAGTACATGCTTCAGTAGTACAAAGAGTTTCCATTACATAATAAACACCTCTGGTTTTATTGTAAGTTTGGGAACCATTTTCCCATTGTAACATAATAAATAGAACTTTTATTATTATCATCATGCCCAAACAAATGAAGTGAAGCAACAAAGAAGTATTCTAAATGAAGTGTGTGAGAAGGATAAAGCACACAGAAGATTAAATGAGAAGGCAAGTCTGAATTCAGACAGCTTGGCAGTTTTGTGTGAAGTCAGTACATTTTGAGGGAAGGTAGAAACTAAAAAGGCTTTTCAAGTGTTTGCATTACAAAGAAGATCTTTTCTTGTCCATTGTATACAATATCCTCCCAAATAAGTAAAAGAACAGCTCAACCCAAAATCCAGCTCACAGGAAGTATTAGGATTCAAAAGAATGCAGTCCCATTTGTGTCAGTGATGATGAATAGGCTTAAATACATAGTATTTGTTCTAACTGGGTTAGGGACTGAGCTACCTACTCTAGCATAAAACACGTACATGGGGCAGTGGCCCTACAAATCAGACATGAATACTTTGGACTATCAGGTACTTTGGGCTATCATGCAAAAGATGGAACAAGCTTGCGTTCTGATGTCACAGAAGGTAGCATCCACACACATGAAAACTAATTATATATAAAAAGGAAACTCAGATGAAACATCCAAATAGTGTTTGGCATTGGATCAGACTACCCTGAAAGGTTGTTTTTAATAATAATAATAATAATAATAATAATAATAATAATAATAATAATAATATTTATATCCCACCTCTCTACAAAATGCAGTTGGGGCGGCTTACAAAGTTAAAATATACAGCCCAAACCCTCAGCCCCCCTTAAAATACAATTAAACAATGTAGAATTTAAAACATAAAGCATACTTTAAAACAATATAATAACTGTGATGAAATCAGAGGTCAGCAATTAGATTTTCCTTCTGATGGCTGGAGAACTATTCAGGAAAGGCCTGCCGGAAGAGATCCATCTTCATAGCTTTTTAAAAGCTGTTTAGAGTTGTAATATGATGGCTATCGTCTGGCAGGCCATTCCAGAATCTGGGTGTAATAGCTGAGAAGGTCCTCTGGGAGGTTGTGGACAGCCTTGTAACAAGGCTGTCACAAATTTTTTCCCTAGGATCTAAGTGTGCGGGGAGGATTATATGGAAGCAAGCGGTCCCAAAGATAGGTTGGACCCAAGCCATTTAGGGCTTTAAAGGTAATAATCAACACCTTGTACTGGGCTCAGAAACTGATGGGCAGCCAGTGGAGTGATCTGAAAATCAGTGTTACATGGTCTCTTCTGGATGTACCAGAGACCAATCTGGCTGTCATGTTCTGAACTAATTGAAGTTTCTGGACCAAGTATGAGGGTAGCCCCACGTAGAGTGCATTGCAGAAATCAAGGCGTGAGGTTACCAGTGCATGTACTACAGTCTCAAGTTCCCTGACTTCCAGGAAAGGGCGCAGCTGGCGTATCAGCCAAAGCTCATAACAGGCATTGCTGACCGTCACATTCACCTGTTTAAATGATGCATGCATCCTTAAGAGGCTGGAAGTTGTGCCAAAGTCACGTTCCAATCCTAAGGATTGGAGGGTAGCTTTGGTGCAGCTTCTGGCTTCTTAAGATGCATGTGTCATTTAAACACCATACCTCCAAAGTGACCTGAAGCAGCTTCATTTTGGCCTGTCTGTATGGCCCTCAGATAGCTAACTGTTAGGATGCATTAATGGTGGATTTCTGCATTGGCAGAGGTTGATGGTCTTTGAAGTACCTGCCAACTCTATAGCAAGCAATAGCAGTACATTTCTATACCACTTATCAGTGAGCTAGCACTCCCTAACTGGTTTACAATGTGTAAGCCAGTTGCCCCCAACAAACTGGATACTCATTTTACCAAGATACGAAAGGGTGAAAGGCTGAGTAGACCTTGGAGTCCTCCTCTAGGATCAAATTTATAACACTGTGGCTGCATCACCAGTATTTAACCACTGCACTACCAGAATTCCCTATGATTCTATGAGCAGTACTGGCTCTGATTTCTTTGGTTTTGCTGACTAGTTCAGGAAATAAAGAGACCAATTACAATAAGCTGGGTTGTAAAATGGCCATTTTGTTTAAATCTATCTTATTGTTTCTCTCTTGAGAGCTGAAAGGGGAGGTAGCACCCTAGTGTGGGAGCAGCTGAGGTAGGCATCCTCTGCAGCTTCTCCTGAGTGAAACATCTTGAGCCCCAAAGCAACCCAGAAGATGGGTTACTTCCTAGCTGTCCCATGTTTCAAAGGCCAATCTGAAACTCACCATCATGAATTGCCTGTAATATAAGAACTTTACTCTTCAACAGTCCTAAGTCATTCCCTCCCAGGTGGATGACAAGGATATGTGGCAGAGGACAATCGTATTTTCCCAACAGCATTGGCATCAGGCCATGCCATCCAAGGCTCCTCTTGCCCAGCCACTTGAATATGACCATGTCACCCATTGCTTTTGTAAATGATCTCTAGTACAATAGTCAGAAAAGCTGCTTCTTGATCAACAGGGGAATGGACCTCTGTTCATCCCGTTGATCCCAGTGGTTGCTTCTGGTAAGTAGGGTTTGTGCGGGTGAGGTCATGTCAGAATTCACTATGTAGCAATGCCATTACAAAGGTATATAGTACACAATAGTTTTGTGTCATATAAGTATGTTGTAAGCCATTCAACCTGCCAGATTATGGTCAGTATTCTACATTATTATCTTCACTCTGTATAACCTATTTTACTGATTCATAACTGATCCATATTCATGATAATTATTTAGTCATAATTGTGACACTATTGCCACAATTCTAACTCCCCCTCCAACTTACTTTACTGAGCATTAACTGCATGGTGAAAAGGAGATCCATTCTGCTGGTAATTGGCGCATGAGTGAAAAATATTCCATCAGGTATGGGGAGAAGAAGTTGAGCCAGGAGAACTTATTCTGGGCTGGAGCAGATAAGCTGAAAAAAGTGGCTCCATTCTTCATTATCTGAAAGTGGGTTGAAATCCCACCACTGATATCTGCATCACCCGTATTGAAGGCAGCCAAACACTCCTGGGCTGTCCACACAGCATGGCATCAAGTTGTGCCATGCAATTACTTTTGGGGGGATTTTTTGCTGCTTCCCCACCATGCATGCACACCATCGTACAAACACACCACCAGCGACATTTAATTACTTTCGTCTTCCCACCCAAATGCCATTCCATTAGACAGCCACGGTGCAACTGTGCATCGGTACATTGGTTGCCTGGTGGCAAAGCACAGTCATACAGCCCCCCCCCCATACATGCCCCCTTCACCCTGTGGCCTCCTGTTGGACTATCTGGTTTGTGCATGTTGTAATTACATCCATTGCATTATAGGTGATCATGTTTTTGCTTTGCCACAGTCCCACCCTAGGGCTGGTCAGTTTATATACCACTGTGAAGATGTGCATTTTCTGCCTTAAGTCAAAGTACCAGGGCTTCTTTTTGCTCTGGTTTTTACTTCCACACCTCAGCTTTGAAGGGGTGGCCTACAGCCGCTCCTTTTACAGCCAAATCGGGACTGTGGCAACTGCACACTGTAGCCCCAATCTGGCCTTTGCAGGGCACAAAAAGTGGATCTTTTTTTGTGCCCTGCAAAGGGTGCGATAGCTGCAGCGCCATGGCTTTACAGGGCTGGAGTCGAGGCATGCACCATCTGGATGTGACGCCCTGATTCCACCCCCAGACCGGCGTTTCAGGCAAGTCTGAAAAGGGCCTAAGAAGCTGATTTAGAATTCTAGCTACCATCCTCATGTTTATAAATGATCTTGTCACATTCCACAAGGAATGTCAGACTCAAAGATTCTTTGAAGGTATAGCCAGCAGCTACATTTTATTAGCTTATTGGAGAGTAACTGCAGCAATAACTGATACAAAATGTCTTGCTTGACCCTTAGAATAGCAGCTTCACTGATGCTTTGGAAAATGCTAAAATTTATAAATATGCCTTTTATTCTTAAATTAATTGGCTGGCCAATCTAAAGAAAATATTATTGTACCTTGAAAACATTGAATACATACATGAGCACACCACTCTAATGAGATATACAAAAAAAGTTACATGAGCTCCTTCTTGTACTTGAGATAAATCACTGAGCTGTTGTTTCTAGAAAGGCAGTTTAAGAGATGATACACTCTTTTTTAAGCTACTCCTACCCCACAATTAACATCAGCCTTTAAATACTTTAAACACAATGCAGTTACAGTATGTCACACAGAAAATCACTTAACAACAACAATAAAAGCCCAGTATTCATGATGAATTCCAGTATCCTCATTGGCTCATACAACAAAACCTACATGATCTTCAGCCAGCTATAACATGCTATTTTGTTTCTTATGACCCTTGAGACATACATGTTACCAAAGGAATGGAACAATTCTGTAGTGTCAGAGAATATTTCTGTAGGCTTCAGACACTTCAGAATGAACATCGGAGGGGGGGGCAGTAATGTCATAGATGATCAGGTACGGTAAAGTAGTTAGGATTAGCATTAGGGATTTGAAAATATGCATATGAATTATGTGAGATCATTGGGTGGGAGGAAGTGGGCAGAGCTGGTGTTCAAGTTTGCTTCTTGAGAGATCTTCCTCAAGAGAAAAAGTGGTAATGGGCCTGTGGAATGCAGTGCTGTAACCTTCCTATAAAACACACTTGGAATCTCATATGAATTCTTTTCAAGCAATTTCCTCCTTCCTGCATCTTTATTAAACTTTGAAAGGAACACCAGGGGATAGATAGTGTTGCTTTTCTATCAATTAAGCAGAGAAAGCCCTTCAATATGAGTGCAATGAAGTGAAAATAATGTAAAAGGCCACATTGCTATTGTCAAGGAAGATCTACTGCAGCCTAGATCCAACGGGAAAGATGACAGAAACCTATAACTTTAGCTGTCTCTTTATAAACCACCCAGTAAATGAATGTACAGAACTCAACTCCATCAAAGGTCCATGAAATTCTTATTATGTCTCATAGGATGCCTGGCAACAAAATTGCCTCTGAAACTCCTCTGACATACCTTAACAACTGAGCTTGAGAAATTATGGGTCTCAGAATGGACTCTGCCCTTAATAATAAACCTGTAAATTTTATGAACCTGTTTTTGTCACCACAGTAGCTGCATTAACTGGTAATTTTGCTGAATTTAGATAATCTGCATAAATAAATTTAACCCTTCTGCCTGTTTGCTAGTGTATATTGGGATGGTCTGACTTGAATTTTGTGTAATACATTAAATTCACCCCATTTTTTTCATTCATGCACTGTAGCAGGATTTTGATAAATGAGGCCAGTTGCATAGCTAAGTGGGCTCTGACAGACCACCCCCCCACCCACTCCCAGTTTTTACTTAGGCAGCAGCCACCGAGAGAAACAGGGGTCTGTCCTTCTGTGAGTTAGGAAGCAGTTGACTGCTATTTCCATCACCTCTTGCATAAATAATCTTTTGGTACAGGGGGAATTTTGACAGCGAAATTGCTTCTAACTGTCACACAGGATATCATAACTGTTTTGTATTTCATGCATACAAACCAGTTACCTAAATTTACCTATCTGTAATGTTTCACATTTATGATTGGTACTTAGTCACAATTGTGACACTACTGCCATGATTGTAACTCCCCCACCCTCTAAAAAAACCCCAAACCCTTTACTTTTCCAGTCATCAGCTTCACGGGAAGAAAGAGGTTCATTCTGCTCGAATTCGGAGCATGAGTGAATAACATTTGCATCATATTTGAGGATTGGGCCAGAAGATGTTACTTAGATGTTTATCACACTATACTCTTAAAGTGCTACTATTCCACTTTGACTGCTCTAGCTGCCTCCTGTTGCATTCTGGAATTTGCAGTTTTAAGGAGGGGTATTTAGAATTCTCAGGCAGATGGACATCTGGTCTTATATACACATTTGCCATGCGGCCACCTTGCCCTGCCCCTTCCTGTACAAGTTTCTGTGCATCTTGGAATAGCTTCCCCCTTGCAAAGATGACACACTATATTTACACATTGCTATGTGCTTCTGGCACACACTGTGACCTTGGACATCACCTGCTGGTTTGAGTCCCAACTGCAGCCAATTCCAGGCTTCTGCAAAGTGAATAACCATTTCCATTATATTACATCTGAACATTTTCATATACCCTATACTTTAACAAATGCAAGTCCCCCTCATGCCAGAGGCTGCTCACATGAGAGGAGGATGTCAGGCAGCTGCGTTCCAATCAACAGGAGAATAGATGCCTATCATTCACACTGGCTGCTTACTGGTAAGTGAGGTTTAAGGGACTTTCATGGTATTTAGGCCCCATTCCCACTGAGCACAAAAAGCGACGTATATTGTTGCGATTCTGTCTTGAATTTTTTTTCCAAGTCCTAATCAAATCTGGTCCTTTGTTCCCATTAGGAAAGGCTGCAAAATGACTCATTTTATTTTGACCCATGTTTTCGTTCCCATTGGATTTTTCCCCACTGTATTTTAAAGCGGAGTCATTTGCTCCCCATTTCCATTGCCCTTCCAGAACCTCTTTTTTAAACAGTTGTCAATCAAGCGCTTAGGCAATTAGACATCACAGTGATGTCAGTTGCTTCAATGCATTTTGGCATGGGCTATTTTTGTTCCCTGTTCCCATTTGCATCTTTCAAACCTGTTTTTCTGCTTTGTTTTGTTTTTAAGCAGTCAATCAATCGCTTAGGCGCATTTCCCCTCTGGGAAAAGGAGAAGGAGCCTCCATCTCTCCAAGTCCTTTTGCCTCCCAAGCTCTTCTGTGTCTTCCAAGAGCCCCTCTGGGAAAAACTGAAGGAGCCTCCATCCCCCCCAAGTGTCTTTGCCTCCCAAGCTGTCCTGTGTCTTCCCAGAGCCCCTCTGGGAAAAGAAGAAAGAGCCTCCATCCCCCTCCCCCAAGTCCCTTTGCCTCCCAAGCTGTCCTGTGTCTTCCCAGAACCCCTCTGGGAAAAGGAGAAGGAGCCTCCATCCCTCCAAGTCCCTTTGCCTCCCAAGCTGTCCTGTGTCTTCCCAGAACCCTTCTGGAAAATGGAGAAGGTGCCCCCATCCCCCCAAGTCCCTTTGCCTCCCCCATTGCTCCCTGGCCTGTCTGGGGGGAGGGCAATCAAGCAGGCATGTAATAATAGTTTAAAACGGTGTTCAGTGGGTCTCCTCAGACATCGCTCTATGAATGTGGAGCAGGGGGAGGTTGCAGGGAGGTGTAATATGTTTACCATGTTTGGAGGTCAATGTAGCAATTTGCTATGTTTGGACACCCGACAGAGTGCCTAGGCAATTAAAAGCATAATTTTTTTAAAAAAATTAATTTGTCTACACACGCGATTGCCTTACCCTGCTTCCCACTCCACCAGGGGAAAGGCTACGTGAATGGGGGAAAATGGTGCCAGTAATGCAGGAAAGAGAACAAAGTGGGTGACTCCCCCAGGCCATCCCCTTGACCACTGCTCCTCCCATCCCCAAGTTCCTGAATCGGTCACCCTTGTCATTCCCATTCATTTGCCCCAGATCAGACTCGGGAGATGCAGGAAAAACCTCCAAAAAAGTACACTCATCCATATTTGTGGCTTTGATATTTGCGGATTTGATTATTCATGGATCTCATTATTCTCTCTAGGAATATCTAGGTCCTCCAGTGCAACTCTGCGGTCAACTTTAACCAAAAGTTGCAATGAAGCACCTAGAGATTCCTAGAGAGAATACTCTACTAGGCATTTGTAGCTCTTCTAGTGCAGTTCTATGCTCAGTGTCTGTTGGACGTTAACCACAGAGTTGCACTGGAGGACCTAGAGGCACCTAAAGAGGTGTCATCTCAGGTAAAAACATGGTGTTTTTGTTATTTGCGGTTTTTCCATATTCACGGGGGGCTTGTGCCCCTAACCATAGCGAATATGGAGAGACAAGTGTACAGTCAAATTAACCCGGGTTCAAGTCCCCCTGATTTGGGTTTTCCCTGGAAAAATCGGGGATCAGACCCGAATTCCAATGGGAACAAAATTGGCACAATGAGGATCAAGTGTGCGCTCAAATGGGAACGATGCCCCAATAATCCGAGTCTTGATCCGCTTTATAAGACAGTGGGAATGGGGCCATAAGTAGCCCCTAAACGAGGGGCTGCATAGGGTTTGTGAATACATAACAGCTGTGAATGTATACCTATATTTGCAATTACCCAGCAGGATTCCAGTATCATCAAGGACAACAATGGAGCTTCCACACCCAAGTAAGCAATTACTAATAAGTGGACTGCTAAACAGGTCTGGCCCAAGTTATTTTGCTGTTTGAGGCAAACATGGTGGTTCTACTCATATTCCATATAAAGAAGTGAACTGCCCAGCAACTGAATTCCATTTCAGCACTGGTCATGAAATAAAGTACTCGACCAACCCATGGTAATTTAGGAGATCTGAGACAGACTTTCTACTGTAGCACTGGGGGAACCTGAGGAACCCAATCTTCAACAGCCACAAACACAATTACTGTACCATGGAGTAACAAGTAATCCAACTGTTCTCCAAGTTTCAGAAGGAATGGGCAAAGGGGTACCACTACTGCCCTCCCCACATGTATTGGCTGAGACAATTGAGTCAATTTTCCAAATAGGAGGACCATATCTGCTGAATGGAAAAGCTTTGAGATTATATTTCATAAAGGAAAAAAAAAAAAAACAACTTCCCACCAGATCAAGTGAAAGAAAAATAGATGACCTTTTTTTAGGCTGCCACGTTTCAGGGCACCAGCTAAAGTAACAGGGAATTGCTGGGCTTCCTCAATTCTCTATGGGTGGGTGACACAAGAAAGGAAGAAAGTTCAATTTTATAAGTGAGCTGAACAATCATTTCTACCCATTTCTAGCTGGTGGCAAGGTCCTGTGGCTCAGTTTAAAGGTAAATGTGTGTGTTTTGTGCTTGTGAATGAGGCCAGGGAGAAACTGGGGAGAGAGATGTTGGGTATATGCACTTGGACCCATCATGCTAGTATGCAGTATGAAGACTGGTGAGGTTTGTTGTTGTTGTTGTTGTTGTTGTTGTTGTTGTTGTTGTTGTTGTTATATAAGCCCTGGAACAGATATTGCACAAGACCTGGAGAAAAAACAAATGAGTTGTGAATTTCCACAAAATCCTGCAACAGCTAAGGCTTGGCTTAACTCCTCATGTCTCCTTTTTACTCTGAGGCTGCATTTGTATTGCAAAAATAAGGCACTTTGACACCACCTTAACTGACTTGGCTTACTGCTATGGAGTTCTGGGATTTAGCCCTCTTTGTCAGAGAGCTCTGTTATCACAACAAACTGTAAATCCCAGGATTTCATGGGATGGAGACATGGCAGTTTTAAACGATATTATTTCTGCAGTGCAGATGCAGCCTAAGTCAGTGCCACTCAAAGTGGTGGTGCCAGTGACATTCCTGAGGTACTGCCTGCTGCTCCCTAGTAAGTTTCCAAGGAAGAAACATTTATACCCAATGGGCCCAAATATAGTGACAGTCCCTGGTACCTTGGGAATAAATAATTAATAGTCCCACATATCAGATATCATGAGAAGCACTGCTGTAGCAAATATCAAGGAGGATATGAGCCCTAGCAGGAATGATAGCTATTTGTCAAGGTACATGGTCTTCCTTGTCAAAATTGCTTTTGGTCTTTCCTCTAACCTTGGGAGGCCATTTTATTTCACTTGCCAAGTGTTTCTTAAATCCAGGAGCTCACTTTCCTGTTGGTTTGAGAAATGA
Organism: Sceloporus undulatus; assembly: GCF_019175285.1. Lineage (NCBI taxonomy): Eukaryota > Metazoa > Chordata > Lepidosauria > Squamata > Phrynosomatidae > Sceloporus > Sceloporus undulatus. The sequence continues at coordinate 114,851,750 of NC_056522.1, read as the reverse complement.
TACTACATTCTTTAAATAAAGGCTAAGTTACCCAGTCAACTGATTGAAAACATTTTGGGTCACCCTCCCAAACCTGCCACTTCTGTGCCATCATAAAGAATCAGTTTATGCCACAAAAAGGGTGTGGTTCCTAATCTCAGAGTTTGGCCCTGAAATCTCAAGAAATGGGATGCTGCTTGCCCAACAATCCTGTAGGTTATATAATGACACACATCCTCATAACAATATAGTAGGAAAAAGGCAAGATATTCATATTGCAACCCTCTTCAAAAAAATAGGTGGAGGGGAAACAAATCCCAAAACGACTCAACATTACCAGCACCTGAAAAAGGAAGACCTTAGGTTATTGGTATCTATTGGTATAATTGGTATTGGTATACATCATTCTGATATAGCGTTATCAGAATACTGCTGTGTCCAAACTAGATATGTGAAGAATATATGAAAATATTTTAATATGTGATGGAATGAGAAATGTATTTCTCAAGTGTCAAAAAATCCAGATAGCAAGAATCTTTACTGGATGAGTATCTTATCCATTACTTATTCTACACGAAATTTGCATGCAGGATTTTTAGCATAGAAAATAGCAATTTTGTTGTTGTTATTTTGTCAACATAAAAATGGTATTTCTGAGCAGAAATGTCATTTCTATGCAGGAAATGCTGTTTCTTGCTTAGGGAATACTATTTTCTGTGCAAGACAGCCACACATACATTTTGCTCAGAATAAGACTTAAACCGTGAAGTCAGACTTCTTCAAACTGAGATAAAAATCATTAAAATTACTTGTTGATTCCTTCAAGAAGAAAATTAGTGAAGAATAACTTCATATTCCACACCACATTCTGAATGCCTTTGCTGTGTAGTTCTTTCACAGGTTTATAATTTTGTCTCATTTCAGTTTCATCTGCTTATATTCTGTTATTGCTGCTCTGGCTGCATTCTATGTTCAGTGATCTTGTCTGGTGGTATCTTCTCATCAGTGTGGTACTATGGTGTGCAATAATCCAACCTCACATTTTATTTAGAATAGCAGATGTAACATAGTTTGCTACTACCTTAGTCTTTAATTTTCACTTTATTTTTTAAAGCCAAACAATAAGTAATACAGTACATAGTTCAATCAAAGTTCCATCAAATCCCCATTAAATTTCAGAGGATGCCTGAGTACATACTTTCCCCTACTGAGAAGTATTCTATATACCATGTAGAATAATTTTTCATTTCAGGCTTATAATTTGGTTTCTTTTTCATCCATATATGTATTTTTTTGGGGGGGGGAGGTAGTTTCTTTGGAAACAAGGATGTCATTTATACATGTAGAATTCAATTACTCCTATGTATTTTATTTGATGTCTACCTAGACAATAGCATAAGGTTTACAACATTACCAAGTACTGTTATTTGTTCTATTAAAATATACTTCATGATCTTTGGTGATTTATTCCATTGCGAATATGTCTGCATGTCATAGGCAGTCTCCAGAGCAGAAATCTGCATAACCAAGCATCAAATCCTCTCTGAAATACCTGCAAGAAATAAGTATAATTAGGAATTGCTAGTATTATCCCTTGGTTACCCTTTAACAAGATATATTTACTACAGTATTTTCTTTTCTTTTCCTGTTATCTTTATGCCCCCCCCCCAGTTCTAGTAAATTAGTTACTGATGTGAGAGAAACATGACACTGGGAAATGAATTTTCGCACCTTGAAGTATCCTATCATATATCTAGTTTTTAATTCTAGTGGCTAGAGATTAATTGACAGAGTCAAGTGGCATGTGGCTCTAGCACTAATTTTGAGAACTACACTACTGTATATTTAATCATTAATTCTCATCTTAATCATTGGGAGTAAAAGAATGGTGACAGAGGGAGTGTGATCAAAGATAATGTACCATGTTGGTATTGACCATAGGATATAGACACCAATGAGAGCCTGATCTCTTTTTCTGAGTTTTGGAGCTGTTGTGGCAAGAAGCATTATATGTGGTTTCTAATAATGCATTTGGTGCCACACCTAGTTTAGCACACAGATTATTCTTAGAGGTCTCATCTGCACTTGCCAGGATACCCCAAGATACCCCAACTACCCAAACCCTCCTTCCATTCTGAAGCTGGGTGGCTGTTCGCACATACATTGCACTGAGATGCCTGGTGCATTCACCATCACCACAGGTCTCTTCACTCTGTGGTCAGAACAAAGCACCCAGTGACAATCACATGGGTGGTTGCTTCTTTCTCACATCAGGGTGAGTGACTGGTACCAGCGGCAGATGCAATAGGTAGCTCAATGGGACACATTTCAAACAGTTACTTGGTTTTTGAACAGAGGGCTCTGAATCTTTCAAATATGTGGTCTAACAGAGAAGAAAGAGAAAAGAAGAAAAAGGGGTGCAGAAGGAGAGCAGGATCTGGAATGTTCTGGAATAAATAGGGAGGTAATTTAATGCATTTTCAGAGAAGTGTACCACAGTTCTGGTACTGAATGAGCCAGACATTCTCCAGTTTGTTAATACCAGAACTGAGGTTTGGCTGTTTGTTCTCTGATATCCTGCTGGGGGAGGGGTGATACAATGGATTATTCTCCTAGAGAGACACCCGGTAATGTGTCTCAGACATTCCACCAATTACTGTCCTTTGCCATGACATATGTGCCCATTCATGCTTAAGCACATCTGGTACTTGAGTATTGTCAATGTAGAGGAAGAAATAGCAGAGAGATGCATCTGTCACCAAGAGAGTATTACATATTTTACATATCTTCCTCAGGTATGAACTACCAAGGATAGGATATATGAACCTTCCCTTCCTTGAGAATAGTGTACATGCTTTTGAATCACTTAAGTTTGCAGTATTAATAAACTGGAAAGGACTGTGGGCTCAGTTCACTATATTCGTGGACTGGAATTGGTGATTTAATTGCACATATAAGATTTAATTTGATTGAAGGCATTTCCAAAAGTGTTTCAATTTGAATAATTGATTTACATCTCCTTATCCCCCATCATTGGCTCAGTTTCATTTCAACATGCAAATGTTAAAATATTCTGCCCTGTATCTTAGTCTGCCTACTTCCTGCCTGTGCAGGACATCACCCATGGTGTTTCCTTTTAATGCATACATTTATCTTTGCCTAACTCTTATTCTTTAACTAGCTTTTCTTAGGTGCAGTTCTTCAGCAGCTTGAGTTGCTCTGAGGGATAGAGGAGTCCCAAGTTGATGGGTGACAGTGCCAGGACAAGTAGTATGAACTGGCATGGCTGAGCACTCTACTGAGAGTACAGGTAGGTCGCGATTCATGTTGGGATTGCAATCCTGGATTAACAATGTACTGATGTAAATAGGGTGGAGAAAGCTCCATGGAGAGGCCAAGGAGACACATTTTGAGTGGAAGTAGTCACAAAGTTAGCAATTTTATTAACTTGTATCCTTGAAAGCAGGCTTGCCAATTGAAGAAAGCACTGAGGGGCAACTCTTAAAGGTAGAGGGTGACATTTAGGATGAGTGAGGAGCTGGTTTGACCTTTCAGAAACACTAGATCAGATTCCAGCAAGAAAACAAACAAAAAAACAACAACTTGTTTTCCCCAAGACCTGTATTCATCCAGGTAAACAAAACCATCAAATCTAAAATGTACTTTTCTTCCTCCAAGTAATCTGCATTACCTCTCAACATTTGAAACAAAGAATTGATTCACACTCAAAGCAGTAAGCCATTCTCTCTGCCTACCCCTTGTTGTGTTCCCAGCCAAATCTCTTCACCCAGCCATCTAAAGGATATCTTGATCCAATCACTGTTTTTGTTATACTAAAATTAAAGCCATCAACCAGTCAAGAATCTCACTGTTGATTCTTGGTGACAAATCTTGTAACCTGGCCAGATAGCTCATTGCTTAGGACTAGTTTCAAGGTATAAATATTGTTTCTAAACCTATCCTCTGTGTACACAGTCACCAAATAGCCCAGCCCACATATATGCCCACACTATAGAGTTTATCACACTAGCGAGATCCGGCAAAGGAATATGGATGCTGAACAGCTGCTGCCAACAGTCCTAGCTGCTGCCAACAGTTGAACTCGGGAGTACTCTAGAAGGAATATTCATTCATTCATTCATTCATTTCTGGAAAAACAGTATAAATTTAAAATACTGTACATTGTGGCAACCCAAATTGTAACTCCCCTGTACATTTTTAAAAATGTGACTTTTGTTGTTTTGAAATTCATCCAAACCCCCAACTTGCAATTTTTATTATTTTATTTTATTTTATTTTATTTTGGAATATTTTCACAGGAATTACTTTGGTTATTTTAAAGCAAATTCAGTGCTGACAATAACTGAATAAATTGATTTTTTTAATTATTAAAGATAAAGATAAAGAAGTCATCATTATTTCTCTCTCAAAGATGCTTTTCCTTTTGTTAAAAAAGTAGATTGGCCATCAGATGTAGGCTGCTGCCAATAGTTTTTTTTTTTAAATGTTCCTGCTGAGTTGTCAAGTTCAAAGGGACTCTTTTAAAATAAGTTTTTAAAAAAGCTTTGTAATAGCAGATTTGGTCATAATTATTCTTACATATTACGTTACAGAAAAATCCTATCAATTAGGCAGAAAAAAACTATAGGTTGAAAAATATTGCTGTTAAATTAACAGCAGGCCCTTTTAAACCATGTTTGCTGGAGTGAAAAGAACTGATTTCATTTAAAAAGTTGGTTAAATGGAATGAAACAAAATAGAAACTAGATGAGAGGATATAACTGTTGCTTCTGTGTTTATTTGCACCAGATACTGAGGGTGATTTGGAAGTGCAGTAGCTTAGTGTTCAATGAGCCAATTCAGATTATCGTAAGGTCATAAGGTTTGGCAGTTCGAGGCTCAAGTGCCTTGTGAGGGGGTGAGCCCTTCACTAGTCCCAGGTTCTGCCAGCCTAGCAGTTTGAAAGCAAGCAAATGCAAGTAGATAAATAGATACCAGTTCAGTAGGAAGGTAACAGCATTCCATGCAGTCATGCTGGCCACATGACAACAGGAGTCGTCTTTGACCAACGTTGGCTCTGAGCACCACCACCTACAGTCAGTTATAGAATCATAAGATCATAGAATCATAGAGTTGGACGAGACCGCAAGGGCCATCCAGTCCAACCCCCTGCCATGCAGGAAATCTCAATCAAAGCATCCCCGACAGATGGCCATCCAGTCTCTGCTTAAAGATCTCCAAGGAAGGAGACTCCACTACACTCCGAGGGAGTGTGTTCCACTGTCAGACAGCCCTTACTGTCAGGAAGTTCCTCCTAATGTTGAGGTGGAATCTCTTTTCCTGGAGCTTGTACCCATTGCTCTGGGTCCTAGTCTCTGGAGCAGCAGAAAACAAGCTTGCTCCCTCCTCAATATGACATCCCTTCAAATATTTAAACAGGGCTATCATATCATCTCTTAACCTTCTCTTCTCCAGGCTAAACATTCCCAGCTCCCTAAGTCGTTCCTCGTAGGACATGGTTTCCAAATCCTTCACCATTTTAGTCACTCTCCTTTGGACATGCTCTAGATTCTCAATGTCCTTTTTGAACTGTGGGGCCCAGAACTGGACACATTATTCAGGGTCGGGCCTGACCAAAGCAGAATACAGTGGCACTTCCCTTGATCTAAACACTATACTTTTATTGATGCAGCCTAAAATTGCATTGGCCTTTTTAGCTGCCACATCACACTATTGACTCATGTACAATTTGTGATCTAATTGGACTCCTAGATCCCTTTCATATGTAGTCTCATTCAGCTAGGTGTCCCCAATCCTATATCTGTGCATTTCATTTTTCCACCCAAAGTGCAGTACCTTACATTTCTCCCTTTTATGACTCGACATTCATGTCAAGGGGTAAGAAAAATGCAGCCCGTGGGCTGCATACAGGCTGCTAAACCCTTTATTGTGCCCCATTAATCCTTCTGATTCCCCCGAGCCCTGCATCTGTCCCAATTAGTTAAAAATAGTTAAAAATTATCTAGAAGTACATCTCAAATTCTCCAGAGATGGTTCTCTGATCTTCTTCCCTTATGCTATTTTGGCCACTTTTCTCCTGAAAATGGGGTAGAAATTTCACCACAAGTCTGTAGTGGTGAACATTGACTGTAGAATAAAATCCTGCAGGCCTCCCTCCTCTTCCGTGGCCAAGAGGTTGGGCTATGGGGCTTTTTTTTGGTCTGTTATGGTTTAATGTTTTTGTATTTTAATCTTGTTGTACTTGTGGATTGTTGTTTTTAACCTTGATGTAAGCCGCCCTGATCGTAGGAAGGGCGGGATATAAATAAAAATTTTATTATTATTATTATTATTATTATTATTAGATGTGAACCCTGATATATTATAAAGATGGGCTTCACATGTGTGACTTGAGTTACCACAAGATGCCTGTACTCCTTTATGGCTCAGTGTCATACAGCAGGTTTATGTGTAGAACTATGCTATGTTGAGTCATTTATCAACCCCCTTGATCTATCATAGAGATGCTGAAGCTCATCCACACATAGCCTGGAAGAGAGTGCAGGGAGAATTGGGGGAGGGATCACAAACTGGCCTTGGCCAAACATAGCCTCATCCACTAAAGTCCAATGGGGATCCCTCAGAGCTCTCAGCAGTTGATGTAATCATTTTGTGTCTGGATGCAGAGATATACCCAAATACACCTGTGATCCCACCACCACCACCCCCACTCTCCTCAAGGCACAATCTGCCATGATAAGGGAGGCTTCTATGGTTCTATGTTCAGCCCAGAGAGAGGTGTTTGGTCACAAGAGTGAGAGGAAGGGAATACCAACCTTTGCTGTGTCTCAAAAACAAAAACATAAACAGTCATACACTTAATGTATATATGTATATGCCATTAAAAGGTTGCCAGCCAATATAATCTCCTGCACAATGTCCTGTTGACTCGTGAGATTCAAACAAATTAAAGAGGTTTCATAAGATTAGTAAAATGTGTCATTGTTAAATATTCACACATCCCTGTCACTTTGGTTTGCTAATAGGGCAGAAACATCTATGGAACTGAGGCAAATTAAAGGATTTGAAAAAAGAAAAAGCAGATGCCTCCATGTGGCTTTTATTTTCGTTCAAAACCAAATGCAGTTTGTTTGAAAAATAACAGCAAAAATTTGCTTTCCTGTGTAATCACCATGAATGAAACTGGGCATCTGTTTTCTCATGACATCTGGAAGGCAGTGTACTGCAGCTTCAAAATGTATGATTGTCAAAGAATCTACATATATCAAAGGGTATACAATGCTGGATATAAGTGATGTGTTTTCTTTCCTGTATCAACCAGTATTCTCAGTAGAGAATGTATAGATTAACTCTGTTCAAGCATTCAGGATAAGGCTCTCCCACATATTCGGCTTAACCCTGTCCTGAATGCCTGAGCAAGGTTCATGTATGAAATAGCTGTTCAATTGGTTGCATTGGTTTTCTGCCAATCTAACTCAGTTAGTGTGAGTAGAAGCTGGCACTATGGTAAGAAATTGCTCCCACATTAACAAACTTTCAGATGAAATTTGAAGTTATATCTTCACCTGGAAGACAGTAAGGGTCCTTGAACAAAAGGCTGATCATTCCCCAAGATGTTTTGCTGCCTGACAATTTAACATACCCAGAGGGAAAACACATAGTACCTTAGCCAATCAAATATGTCTGGCACCAGAAAGAGCAAATCTTACTAAAACTTGGCAGTAAAAATACAATCATTGGCCAGAATCCTGTTGAGGAGTTACAAATGTGTAAGCAAATGTGTACGCAACAGGTTTTCTCTTTCTTCATAGTTACTCCTGTACTCCATAGTGACTCCTCTCCCAGTCCTCACAACCTCAGTTTACTGGGCAGCACCACCACAATAATGGAGTCTTTTCTGCTGTTTATCATCCACCTTCCTCCTGTGAGTGATCCCTGTTGCAACAGGAGGAAGCAAGATCCCCTTCAAATTTCTCCTATCAATGGAGATCACTTGCACAGGGTAGGAAGACAATGAAGAATGTGAAACCCCCCCAAATGAGATGACAAAAATGTTTGTGCATTTCTTGATTTTTATTTATTTATTTTGGTTTAAAGACCTGTGCATGTGTGGGTGTGGGTGTGAATGTTTTAGCAAATACTTTTTTGCATGGAACACAATGGTTTGAACAAAAGAACCATGCAAAAGATAGTGTATTGTGAGCAAAGCCCACTGTTTTCCATAAAAACAGAATGCAAAAAAGGATTAAAAAAAAAATCAAAGAATTTTTGTATAAACAAAATTTTCACAAAATTTAGCAACAATATCAAAAATTTCCTTGTTTTTTTACTTTTATTTTGATGGCGGTATATGTTGAGTATAAATAAGGAACTGAAAACACATAGCCAACCAGCAAACCAAAAGCAGACAAGTTCCACATGCTCTAAGATGGTCATCTGTTTATTTGGTGCTTATAGTGTTTAAAAAGTCCAATGCATTTCAGCCACATTAGGCCTTCTTCAGGGGCTTTACAGAGAAATCACTGGAGTTGTAAACACTATGGCCCTGTAATTTGGAGAGTGTTTACAACTCCAGTAATTTCTCTCAAAGACCCCCGAAGAAGGCCTAGTGTGGCTGAAACACACTGGGCTTTTTAAACACTATAAACGTTAAATAAACAGCTGACCATCTTAGAGCACTGTGGGGTATGTGTTGAGACACCTTCTCTTGAAGAGGATGAGACAATTTATGGATATGGCTCACCTGTCTACTTGTCACATGGGTAAAAGCAAAATAACATGCTTACTGAAAAGTAGACAATGTTCCTGGTCCTGCCTTGATTTTAGATATTTGTATACAAGTCCATGAAGCATGGTAAAAATGTGGCTAAAAGTATGTATAGAATTTTACACTTTGTTTTTATCAGCACTAAAGCAACTGGAAAAAAACTGTATTCCTTTTCACTTCAGTACTGTTCCCAGTGACTTCTGCACAATGACTGCTATTATTAGAGTTAATCACCGAATTAAGGCAATTCAGGATTATAGTTCCTCTACTTTTGTATGTTTAAGTTAAGCTCTTAATGCTCCTTCATTAGAGCTTTTTTTTCACCAACCTTAGTGGGTGAATATTTATTGTATTTGAATGAAAACAAAGAGATGACAAATGGAAATTGAACATATCTATTGTACTACATTCAAGCAAAAGCTTTCCCATCAAAAGATGAGAACTGGAGCCTGGAAAAGACTCAACTCCCAAAACATGGAATATTAATTCACAAAGAATATGAGTGAATAAACTACATAAAATGTTCAGTAAATATTAATACAACTTAGCTTTTCAGTTTGTGAACTCAGTAGCTTGGATTCATAACTTCCATGCATGGGACACTCTTCCTAGAGCAAAGAGGAGATGCTGTGCTTACTGTAAAGAAATGTCAGATCATTGGTGGATCTACAAAACACTGTGGTAGGGGTACAGGGGGGTTGTATGTTCCAGGTTCCTCCTGGGACCTCAGATCTTTCCACTAATGGTTCCATTGCCCCCAATGATGGTGTGTGCATGCACCCACACTGCCATTAAGGACAACAGAACTTCAATGGTGGTGCATGAACATGGCTGTGGTGTCCCATTAGGGACAACCCCCTTTGTCCCCAGTGGTGGTGCATCTGCATTAGGGACAATGGGACTTAATCACAGCACGGACTCATGCATGTGCCACCATGGGACAATGGGGGATCCCTAATGATGGCACAGCCACGTGCACAGGCCACAATTGGGGACAATGTGGGTTTGCTGTCCATGGATGCTTGAATCCATGAATGGCAAGTCCAAGAATATCAAGGACTGACTGTATCTAAGGGTTTGATTTTCAGACTTCTTACCATTCTGGATATTTTCCTCTGAGCACATCCAGGTGGTCAGTTTTCTTTTGAAAAAGTAGCACCCCAAAATGAACACAGAATCCCAGATATGTCATTGCCACTGGACAATGGAATTTTATTTTTATTAAGGAGTTAGAACTAAAGATATTTGGATTAACACACAAAGAGGAATGGGACATACCAAGTATTTCCACCTCTGTTATCACTCACATGTTGCTTTAAAGGAAAATCTGTATCAGCAAAACTGTAGAAGCAAATTCACCTGCCATGGCAAAGATTATTGGAGAGGGATTACATGCAGGTTACCTAGATCTACTCCGTATTCAGTGCAGATCAAGAGAAAGCAAATCTTAAAATAAACAAAATTGCATCACATAGGAGTGAAGTTACATGGTATAGGCAGAGAGAGGTGAATGTAACAATGGAGTATGAGTTTTGGTGACATGACGTGTCATTTCAACCTCAGTAGCTGAGACTACAGTCCTGTTCACATTATACTAAGGCATTGTACATACATATGCATAGATGGCATTTTATGAAGTCACTCTTCTTCCCCAAAGTTTTATACTTAGATTTTTTTAAAACTGCATACTTATTATTCTGTGAATATATTACAGCTCCTGTCTTCAGGGTAATTCACCCTGGTAGACCATGAGTCAGATAGTATTATTTTTTCCTAATCACACTGGTTATTTTTTATATTATAGGTTGAACTCCTAGAATATTTTCAGAGGCAGGTGTTAAAACTCAAAATTGGTAGCATCCAGGCTAATAAACTCAGACACATTCATTCTTGTCATCCTCCTAAGCAGTTAACACTAGGCCACTGGACACTAATGAGCTATTTTGTAGACTTATAAAAGTAATTTATATGGGTGTAAGGGTTCCACCTTAGGAAGAAGACACATGACATTAGACATTCCTGCCCTGCATCTCATTTTCATATTAAGTGATGCCCAAATCTTACAGTTTCTAACTTCTTCATGATAATTAATGGATGTGATAAATGGAAGTACTACATTGTGAAAATGATATGGAGAATGGAAATTCTTATGTGGGTAAAGAATAAAGTGATCCCACAATTTTGGTTTCTTTTTCTTTTTTCATTTATACTCAGTAATTTCTTGGACATACAACAAATTACCATTTATACAGCATATATTTAGTCTTCAAAGTACTTCACATACTTGTCTCAGTAATCCTTCCAACAGAAAAATGGGTCAGTTAAGTAATATCACTGTTTTGTAGAGCAAGAGGAAATTAAGTCTGATGGAGTAGTGACTTGTCTAAGGGACACCAAAGTGAATTTGTGCCACAAGCCACATTTCTAATTTTAGGGCTCCATACAAGTAAAATATGGAACTGTTTGAGCACATGTATATAATCCATTCATATTCATTGCAGCCTTGGCTTCAACTTTTGGGTAAACACTTTAGGCAAACCTGTGTTTGTTGTTCTATATGTAAAATAGTCATTAGCTACTATGATGTAATCCTATCCCTGTGTTATTCATGTGTAAAGTAGTCACTTTTGAAAGAAGACATAGGAATCTGACAATGTCCTTAGCATTGAAGGGTTGTCCCTGGTTGCCTGCAATGAAACCCCACCTATGATAAGCTGTTCAGGTTTAGGGCTGTGACACAATCAAGATGTCTGACTGCACATGGATATATTGATTTCATAGCCCCTACCCACCAAAAATACTAAGTTGATGCTTGAGGTTCCTTCAGTCACACTGAAAACTCATATATTAAATTGCACGTTGAGAGAAGGAGTGATCCAGGTGAATGATGAGAGGATCACAGTGAAAACTACAAGTTTATCTCATTCTAGGGCTGTCCACATGAAGAAAACATAAGCATAACTTGAAACCAGCTGATGTGAAGGGGATTTGTCTTCATGCATCATATACAGTCAGCCCTTCCAGTGGGGTTCTGTTCTGGATCCCCCCACCCCACAGATGGCAAAAAATGCAGGAACTCAAGTTCTGTTCTTACCAATGATGGCATAATGTGTGCTCAAATCACACAAAACCACTGGGGAGAACAGGGTGGGGCCATCCACAGATGCTCCAATCTGCAGATGAGAAGCCCATGGCTGGGAAAGCCCGATTGTAGCTAAAATACAGAAATTGCTAACCCAAGCTGTAGATGGCATAATGAGAAGATGATGATGATGATGATGATGATGATGATGATGATGATGATGATGATGATAATAATAATAATAATAATAATAATAATTTATTTGTGTTTCCCTGCCTCTCCCGATGGATCGAAGAGGGATTACAGGCTACTAAAATCAGAATACATACAACAATCTTATAAAATACGAAGAATATATATAACATCAATAGCTTATCAAACCATCAGACATCCAGGGGCAAGGGCAGAATATCGTTGTCAGATAGGTAGATTGTTTATCATTCCTTGGGGGGGGAAAGCTTGGTGAAAGAGCACAGTTTTAAGTCTCTTTTAAAATGTTTCCAAGGGGGTCATGAGACGGAGCTCGTCAGGAAGACTATTCCACAACCTCGGGGCCATTATTGTAAAGACCTTTTGAGATGAGGAAACATATTTGGAAGATGGTGTTTCCAATAAGTTCTTACCACATGTTCTGAGTGTGCGGGGCAGATCATACGGGGAGATGCGGTCCCTCAAGTAACTCGGGCCCAAGCCATGTAGGGCTTTATAGGTGATAACCAACACCTTGTACTGTGCCCAGAAGCAAATGGGCAGCCAGTGAAGATCTTTCAACTTAGGTGTTATATGGTCAAACCTAGATGCACCAATCTGGTTGCCATATTTTGTACTAACTGAAGCTTCCAGACTTGGTACAAGGGTAGCCCCATGTAGAGTGCATTACAGAAATCTAGACGAGAGGTTACCAGAGCATGTACCACTGTTTCAAGGTCCCTTTGACCCAGGTAGGGATGCAGTTGGCGTATCAACCAAAGTTGATAGCAAGCACTTCTGGCTGTTGCATCTACTCGAGATGCCAACTGCAGGGACGAGTCCAGAAGTACTCCTAAACTGCAAACTTTGTCCTTTAGGGGAAGTGTGACCCTGTCCAGGACAGGTTGATAAATTTCCTTCCCTGGACCTGGGGAACCTACCACAAGTACTTCTGTTTTCTCTGGTACTTCTGTACTGATAACACTACACCCTGTGTCTCCGGATGATCTCTCCCAGCGGTTTCATGTAAGTGTTAAACAAAGTGGGGGACAAAATAGTTCCCTGAGGGACACCAGATGTCAGCTCCCTCTTGGAGGAGCAAATGTCCCCCAACTGCACCATCTGGAATCTGCCCGAGAGATAGGATTGGAACCACTGAAGCTCAGTGCCCCCGATATCTAATTCCCTCAGGCGTTCCAGAAGGATACCATGGTCAATGGTATCGAAAGCCGCTGAGATGTCCAAGAGCACCAACAAGGTCACACTTCCCCAGTCAATGCCCAGATGGAGATCATCGACTAAGGTGACCATGGCAGACTCAACTCCATAGCCCGCTCTGAAGCCGGTTTGAAATGGGTCCAGATAATTGGTTTCATCCAAGACTGCTTGGAGTTGGAAGGCAACCGCTCTCTCAATCACCTTGCCCAAGAATGGCAACAGGGAGACCGGTCTATAATTATTTCTCACCAGGGGGTCCAGGGAGGGTTTCTTAAGATGAGGTTTAACTATTGCTAGTTTCAAATTAGATGGAAATTTACCCTCCCTGAAAGATGCATTAATTATAAGTTGTAGTAATGATGTTACTGCATCACCACCCTGGGTAGTCAACCAAGAGGGACAGGGATCGAGAGAGCACATTGTCTTCTTAACACTTCCAAGAAGCTTGTCCACTTCATCGGTATGTACAAACGCAAAGTGATCCAGTTTAATGGAGTCCATGGAAGCTCTGGATGCCTCTCCTATTGTTTCTGCTATAATGCCAGTGTCAAGATCAGCCTTTATCTGAGAGATTTTATCTGCAAAAAAAGTTGTTAAAATCGTCACAGCAGGCCTTACTTGGTTCTAAAATAGGGTTCAGGGTGGGAGGATGCTGAGTCAGGTTGCATAATGGGAATAAGTGAGACTATACGTTATACAGAGAGAAAGAAACAGGAGATTGAGTTAATGGGACATATTTTTGTGGGTGGGTGTTATTTTACAGTTAGTAACTGATGTACTTTAAACATGGATGGTCTCACAGAGAAGGAAAACCTATTAATGACATTATATTGCCTCTTCTATCAGAGGCAGTAGACTTCTAAATATTAATTGCTGGAAAATTCATGCAGTAGTTTGCAGCTGCTCATATGTCCTCTTAGGGCTTCCTGAGAGACATGTGGCTGGGCATTGAAAAATTCATTATTGTCATTGCAGAAACAGATTTCTGGACTAACTAAGCCTTTTGTCTGGTTGAGACAGGTCCTTCCCATGTTCTTCTATGCATTCCCCTAAAAAATGTTCCTTTTACACAAGCAGCAAACGTCCATCCCTCCTTTTCTCTGGTTTACTTGATAACTATCTCCAAATAGGTTAAATGCATAATTGCAATCCTCTTATCTTTAGAGACTCTTAATGGAGAGGAATTTCATATGAGCAAAGTTTTCATAGTTCATTTCGTTAGGCTCTAACATGAGAGTGCCTTCAAATTTCAAACAACTAATTTTAGATTCTGTGAACAAGAAAAAAAGAGCATTTCACAAGACTTAAGAAAAAATAGCTGTATAAAACAGCAGAGAGGTATAGCTTTGATGACATTTCACTAATTAAGCATTGCCATAACAACTGAAGGTCTGGTGTGAATGTCACTTTGTTAGGAAAGCAGCTAATTCTTTCACCTTTATAGTAAGACTCATGTTTTCCCATTAATAGCATGTCTATGCAACATCGAATTTGAATTGAATCAGTGTGGTGACATAACATAGATTACTCAAGGCTGAATGAGGAAAATCCAGGTGAAGTGTGAAAAGTGCCTGTTTGTGTGTTGTAAGATAAATGGTAGAGATGAGTGTCATAGTACCTGTTATATCAAGCATATTGGCCAGAATCCTCTATGCTCTGTATTGCTATGTAATCATGGTAGTTATGTAGCTATGTAGTGAATACTGGTTCAACTCTTCCTTTCCAACCCCCACTTAGTAGTCAGCAGTTGCTATGATCAATAGGTATCTATTTCCTTGTTAATTAGGAAACATTTGCCTAATGTTCCTAACCCCCTTGTATGAGTGATCTATATTTTGGCAAGCAGAAACAGAGTCCCTGATGCAATCCCCCCTTCAAGCAGAGACCATGCATGTGAGGAGGGTCTGTCCAGAAGCCAGCTGCTTCCTGGTTTACAGAAGAACAAACCCCTCTTGACTGAAGTGGCTCTGATCAATAAGTGAGGCTTGGGGGATTTTTACAGTCCCTGTCCATCCCTTTTGCATAGTTTACGGGTTTACGTAGGGACTTTGAATATGAAGTAGTCATGAATGCATAACTCTTAGTTATGAATTCACAACTACCCAACAGGATTATAGTCTGCTACTCTTGCTACTATTTTCTCCACACAAGAAATAGTAATGAGTAGGTTTGCTAAAGTGAAAATTGAAAAAGAAGCTAAGGAGTGTGTAGAAGAGGCTCCCAGGATGTGAGCTCCATGCTGTAGAGCCGGTGTGGCATCATGGTTTGAGTGCTGGACTATGTGATTCTGGAGGCCAGAATTTGAACCCTGGCTCAGCCATGGAAATCCACTAGGTGACTTTAAGCAAGCCACATTCTCTCAGCTTCAGAGAAAGGCAATGGCAAATCCTCTCTGAAGAAACTTGCCAAGAAAATGCCATGATAGGCTTGCCTTAAGGTCACCATAAGTCAAAAATGACATGAAGACATACAACAAAGTTCCCTCTTCTGCTCAACCATTAAGTGTACAAGGGCCTGCTCCAATTTTCATTCTGATAGTCCTCACCACTGCTAGACACACTCTTCAAACAGCTTGCTTAAAGGTTTTAAAAAGCAACAACAGACAAAACACTCATATGGGTAAGTATACATTAAGCTCTGTGTGTATTAATTTTACAGCTCATATGTTACAATAACATTACAGTGATAACATGCTGTTCACTGGGAACAAACCACAGAAAAATAGCTTTGCCTAATTCCCATTGAAATAAATGGGATTAGGCTTATAATGAAAAGTAAATTTACCAGGAAGTTAAGTTCCATTTAACTCTGCAGGAATTGCTTAAAGTAAACATGTTTCAGATCAGACTGTTAAGCTCCATTGAGTTCAATGTAACAACTATCCCGAAAGGCCAAGCCTTAAATGTTTTCTCTGTCTGCAGTTCAGATTTAAAGCAAAAATATATTCACAAGAATTCTCAACAAATTTGAGAAAGCCAATATTCTTGCCGGCTTTGAAAACATGGTATAAAGAAACACAAAATATGGCAAAGCAGCAGTTGTATGCATATTACTTCGCATATCAGGGGATGTGGTGCTGAAATTGTACGAAGAATTAATAAAGAGACACAAAAGGGGGAGACTGAATAGTTAGATATGAACATAAAGGAACATACCAATCCAAACTGTCAAAATATGTTTCAGAAGTAACTGTCTTTTTTTTAATGTTTTTTCTTAATTCACTGTTGTTTCATATAAAATCTTCCCACAAACATACAAAGTAGCTGTGCTAGCCCCTAACCCCCATTTCCTGGCTGTAATTAGGAATTTGTTCTGTGAAAAATTCACACATGGTTGTTTTGTGTAGAAAACAACATATGTAACTTTTTTGCATAGAAAATAATATTTTAATGTAGAAATATTAATTTCTGTGCAGAAAATGCTGTTTTCTATGTAAATCAACCATATGCAAATTTTACATGGAACAAATTACAGGTTTTTTTCTGTGCAAAAAAATGACATTTTCTTGACAGAAATTATTATTTC
Source organism: Sceloporus undulatus (assembly GCF_019175285.1). NCBI lineage: Eukaryota > Metazoa > Chordata > Lepidosauria > Squamata > Phrynosomatidae > Sceloporus > Sceloporus undulatus. The sequence goes on along the minus strand of NC_056522.1, from coordinate 114,834,969 downwards.
TGCATTGAAATATTATTTCCATGAAGATCATGTTGTTTCTTGTAAAGACAATGCCAAACAACCACATGGTAATTTTCCTCAGATTAAGTCCTAAACTACAAAGATCCTCATCCATACACGATTCTTCTTCTCAGCATTTCTCAACACTTGAAAAACATTTTTCCTCCCATCATTTTTGGAATATTTTTGAGCAATCTTTCCATCCATATATTCTGCACACAGAGCATATCATACAAAAATGTTAAAATGCAGTTATGTCATTATGTTGTGAATCATTTCAGTCAATACTTTGTGGAAAAAAATCCCAAGTAATTCAAAGATATCCAAGGAAATTTTTGGAACTATCCTTAATCAAGTTGTGAACAATGATCCTGTAAACCTCTGAACAAAATAAAAAAATTAATAAATTCTAGACATATTTTAAATAGCCATTTTAAATACATCTTTCTAAAGATACAATAGCTAACATTTTTTTCATATACTGCTACTTAAAATGTATCTTTCTGTGTATAAATCTAAGTTCTCCTGTAATATAATAAATGTTGTAATGTATTGCTCCCAAATTATTCTCATTTGAAACTAGCAAAATTTTAGATCAGAATGCTACAATTACCAACCCCCCCCAAAAAAACCCCAAAACCCCCTAAAACCTCCTTTTTTAAAGTTAAACTCTCCAATAAGACAGTCAACACTTTTCTTCTGCCATATCAAATACACTATTCTGAATCAGAAATTCTAAGTGGTACAATAATTTAACTATGAAATTTGGACATTTGTCCTTCTTCACAGGGAATTGCATTCTTTTGGGGAAAGAGTTTTTCAAAGGGCTGAGTAACCATTGACACTGAGTTGTCATGTCACCATGACATGACATAACTGTTTCAGTCTTTTAAGATGATTTAAAATAATTTTCTCCTCCTTGCTTCAGAACAATTCACTGTCTATTTCACAGTATCTGGAATATGTTGTGAAATATATTAGCGACATTAATTAAATTGGATGTTGGGATGAAGACTTTAATATTTGTTGGTTTTCTCTAATTTGGCAGTTATAGGATTCATTTTTAAACAGGAAAAGTGACATTTGTGCCTGAGAAAACAAGCATTTACAAAAACATGTGCACAACATGTTTAAAAGTATGGTATTTCACTGCCCAATATTGTTACTTATTAGATCTTCACCTTCATAAGTTCCAGATTTATTGTAAAAGCCTTTTTAAAAGGCTCAATTAACTATTATTCCTTCTCCTGCTCTATTTTCATTTTTAAAGATGTAGTTGCCTGTGCCACAAAAGCTCCAGGCCAGATAGCAAATGTCACCTAGAAAATCTTTTTAGTGTAATTGAAATTCTTATCTTCTCTCTTTTCAAGTTTTGTTCCCTCTCCTGGGTCTTCAGTTTTTCGAAGTTTAATTGGAGCTTTAGTGGATGAATGTCTCCTTATTCTGTTCTAAAATGTCATTCCAGCTGCTCCATAAAAAAACAGCACCTTATTATTCAACTTATCTGTTCCCCAATGTCTTTGAGTTATACCTGCTTATTTCACCGAAGGAAGCAATTTTTTAAAAACTTCTGTTCACAGTGAAGTATAATTTAATTCACAACCCAAATCCTTCATGTAAGACGGCACATCAGTTTAACGAAGAAAAGGAGGATCATAATAAAGTCATTTAAATCAATGAGCTTAGGTATGTCTACTCTGCATGGGGTCACATAGCATAAGGATGAATGCCAATGTAGTAATTTAAACATACGTATGCATATATGTATGATAGTTTCCTCAGACTTTGCACTATTTCTAATCATGTTATACATTTGCATCTGTGTAGAATGATAGGCCAGGGTCATAATATTTTTTTTCTGGAAATTCACTAGGAACTGATAGCCAATAGGTTTTGGACTGATACTGTCTATGAACCACAACTTTGGCAGCATGGTCGTCCAAGTCTAGCAAAATACAGATCTACCTTCACCATTTCTCTTCACTTTAGATCTTGGGTTGCCTGAAAACCCACAGTACAGTTTGATTTATGTTGTGTATACTTACAACACACATTTAATAAACAACCCAAATGGTTTAAAGTGTAAATTTAAAGATAGCTAATTAATTTTCATTGGGTTCCCCCTACTCTTGTTTGATTACTAGGAGAACCAGCATAATGTAGGGGCTTGTGTGTTAAACTAGGACTTTAGGAGACCAAGGTTCAAATCCCCACTCAGTTATGGAAACCCACTCACTGGCCTTGAGAAAATCACTTAGGAGCTTATCACTCACTATTTTAAACTGGCTCCAGACTCCTGGGCTGGAACTGAGACGCAAGATGGAGGTGGGAATTATCACTCGATAAATCACTGCCAAACCACCAGCTGCCATCAGCCCAGGTTCAAACTGGGTCCCAGCTGCACTCCGCCAGCACTTTTTAGAAGTCGGAAAACTTTTGACTTCTAAAAAGTGCTAATGGAGTGTGACTGGGACCCAGCTTAGACCCAGGTTGATGGCTGCCGATGGTTTGGCAACAATTTGGCAAGCAATAATCACCGCCTCCATCTTATGTCCTGGCTCCAGGCCAGGAGGCTGGAGCCAGTTTAAAAAGGTGAGTGAAAAGCTTCATACTCTCAGTCTTAGAGGAAGGTAATGGCAAATCCTCTATGAATAGATCTTGCCAAGAAAACACTGTGATAGGATTGCCTTATAGTCATCAGATGGAAATGGAAATGACTTGAAGCTATACAGCAGCAGCAGCAACAGCAACAACAACCAATGACCACTAGGCTTTTGTTTTTGCTTTTTTTCTAAATCAAAATTATACTAAAAGATGATACAGTCAGCCCTTCTTATACACGGATTTGTTATACACGGATTCAAGCATACACGGTTTGAAAATGTTTCAAAAACGTATAAATTTCAATGATCAAACCTTGATTTTCCATTTTTTATAAGGGACACCGTTTTGCTCTGCCATTATATTTAATGGGACTTGAGCATACATGGATTTTGTTATACACGGGGGATCTTGGAACCAAACACCAGCGTATAACAAGGGTCCACTGTATTTCTGATTTTGAAAAAAAATGCTACAATTTTAGCATTGGGTTTCAAGCATTTATTTTTGAGTTGTACTTGGAGTGGGAGAAGCACTTTTTAGTTTCATAAAATATGTCATCCTATCATAATATTCTTCACTAATGCAAGGACAATGATTATGGAGCTTTATTTCTGCTTCTGACAGTAGCTTGCACAGTTACAAATTGTACTTTACCCAATGACCTGACAATTTGACAAAACATGTTAAAATAAGTAATAGAATGGCAAAGCAGAATGGGTAGGTCATTGTCATTGGCCCTGTCACTTGAAGGTCTGGACATATTTAGTTTAGGCCACAAATGAAATGAACTTTCCTCCATTCTATTCCTCAGATGCAAGATTTTGCATATTAAAATCATAGTGTAGCCAGTAATGTCAAGATATAAAATAACTAACCCTCAAATAAAGAAAATCCATTGAATTGAAGAGCATATCCGCTGGAAAATTAAGATGTATGGTTGACTTTTTCTATGTATTTTATTTTTATATAGGGTACTTTTTCTACATATTTTTTGTGTTTGCAATTTGAAAAATAGTAGATAATGTGATCAGGTTTTAATTTTATGTTTTCCCCACTTAAATCCTATGATTAATCCCACCTAGAGTAGACCGATGGAATCAATTGTTGGATGGTAAAGCACCATTAGGTTGTAATCTTTTATTATAATTTCTTAACTGTAATGTTGTAACTTGTTGTGCTGTATTTCCTTTATTATTTCATTGTTTATTGGCATCTGCTTTGTTATGTTTTTGGAATGAGAGGTTGGAAATGGGGATTTTGTTTAGTATTTTATGTTTATTGTTATTGTTTATTGCTATTGATTTGTATTATCCCTACTGTTGTAAGCCACACAGATTCCCAGTGATTGGGTGGGATATAAATAAATCCTATTATTATTATTATTATTATTATTATTATTATTATTATTATTATTATTGCAAATTCTACAGATTCAACATGCCTACTTTAGCTGAGACTAGATATTTAGGCTTTCTTCCAATGATTATGCTTCAAGCCCATATCCATTTGGTGTATATTTGATGCAAATATTTTTGATGTTAGCTAGGAAGAAAGGGGCCATTCATGCGTGCACACATGTGAATTAGATATAGTGCATGTCAGTTTTTATGAGTCCCTTTGAATGTTGAGAACAATGAAACAATTTTTCATAACATAGGCCCTGTATAGATGGGCCCTTTGCAGCTCATCCACGAGGTGCTAGGGTTGCCTCAAGGTGTCATGTGCACACGCCTTGCAACCCTAGCACATCAACAGCACGCCACAGTTGCGCAGTGCACATACAAATGGCACGCACAATGATTACGTCGCAGCTGCGCCACCTACAAACGGCACTGCACAGCTGCAATGTAACGGAGCTGTCTCTGGCGCTTTGCGGCGCCACAAAAAAGAGCTGCTTTTTACAGCTCCTTCTTTGCTGCACAGCTGTGCAGCACCATATGTAAGCAGCGGCACTCCTGTGCAGCAAAGAGAGGCTCTGCGGAGGTGCCTCTTTTTGGCGGTCTGCACCTCTCCATAGTTTAGGAACATTCAGATGTTTTCCCCCTGGCCATGATGGAAACTATGCAACTTTCAGCAGAAATATGTGAGGTTTTCCATGCGAATTATGGGGTTTCAGTAAAAATCACTGCGACCAGGCAGCTCTCTCTCTGTGTGTGTGTGTGTGCTGGAGTTTGTGTAAGATATTTGTGAGAACTTTCATCATTCAGTTTTTCTTCCTGTCCAAGTTTCTGAAGGGGGCAGAACTCCAAATTCAATCCTAGTTGGGAAATTTCCACTCTACCTCTAAAATATACCGTATGTGTACAGTTGCCCACACCACCGACACATCTCAACATCTCACCCTCCATGAATGCAGAGATTAAATCTTCCCACCCACCCTAATGAGATTTGAGGTTGCTGGTGTGATAGTAGATGAAGTAAAAGTCTACTCTCCGTCAGCAAATTTCACCAAGATTGCTGTGATTCTCTGTTGACCCCAATGCTGCATGTTATCTCAGTTCCTGAGCAATTCAATTTTCATGGAATTCCAGGATGGGCAACCATGCACATATGTACATGTGCAAAATGGGGATTTAAGTTGTGAGAACTAAATACCCAGAGGATACTTACCTCAACTTGGAAGCTAAGCAGGACCAAGCCTGGTTAATACTAGAGAGGGGGCTACCAAGGAATACCAGCTACTGCAAGCTATATTTCATAGCAAGGCAATGGCACACCATCTCTGACAGGTCCTTTCCTAAGAAAACCTTATGAAATTCAGAGGATCACACACAGACTAGAAGCACACATACTGTATACAAACATACTTTTTTTTGTCCTTGATAAGAAATTTAAGAATGGGTTTTCTAATACATTGAGATATCCTGTTGAGAAAATGGTCTATGACTAGGAGATGTCTTGCTCTTTAAAAATTGTTGTGTAAAAGGATTTTGAATGAAAAATGCAATATATTTTGTATAGTAAGGATTTTATTTTTAATTTATAAAACTCCCCATCATTTTTGCATTGTTTTTTAAACAAAAAATATTTCGCAATCCAGTAAAATCTGGAATACTACCTGATTGCCATCCCTGTTCTATTTCAATGCACAAATTCTCCATTCTGGAGGATTGCATGCAGAGTTTAGGGCTGTAGGAGAAAATGCACTAGCAATAATGATTTATCTGTGGGATGCCATACCTCTGTGTATAACCGTTTCCAAAAGCATGCATCTGAAGGTTACCTCTGCTATCAGATTTGATATCTTTTGCATCCTGCATCACTGATTCTGACTGTTTATTAAAGTTCATATCAACCCAAATGGGGATATACACAACTTGAAGCAAATATGTTTGGATTATGGAGGACAGAGAACTAGTCTTTCCCCAGATTTATTCAGGCTCTTTTACTCCAGTCACTGAAAAATCAGTAAACTGTAATAGTTCTCTCTGTATTTATGTTCTTCACAAGAGAGCTGTGTTTCATAGCTTTTAATTGTGCACTGTGGTATGATGCAATATGAAAAGGAAATCAGTCCATTATGTACCAATAGCAACTTCTTCTTTGTTCAGAGTGGGAACTATATTATTCTCTAGATGCTGTTGGCCTGAAACTCCCAGCATTTCTAACCATTTTCTATGCTGACTAGGGCTGCTAGGAGCTGTGGTTCAATTACCTCTGAATCCCCATGATTCCCTGTATTTTGTTGTTGTTAACTACCATCAAGTCAAGTTCAGCTTATGGTGATCCTTTCAATGAGAGACCTCCATGCCACCATATCCTCAACCACACTGCCTATCTCTGTGACTTCCTTGATTAAGTCTATGCATCTCTAGAATGTAGTCCTCTACCTACTGCCTTATACCTCCTTACCCTCCCAAGCATAATTCTGAGTTAAGTGATCTATCTATCAGGGACTTAAAAGGCTTTAATGTGAGCCAAAGCTGTTGCTGGATACCTGCTGAAGAGTACTATCTCCTGGTTGCCTTCATTGTGCCAAAGCCTACCCTTGAAGATTCTGTGATCAGACAATGGTTGCTTTGAGATGAAAAGAAAAGCAGTAGCAGAGAGAGTGGAGGAATAAAGAAGGGAAGAAGCAGATAGATGAAAAATGAAAACAGGCCTGCCTGAAAGAAGTAAAGCCCTCCTTCTATCCACCATCTTGAGGGAGAGGAAGGCAGAGCAGCTCCAACAGGCCTGCCTGAAAGAAGAAAAGCCGTCCCTTCATCCACCATCTTGAGGGAGAGGAAAACAAGCCAGCTCCATCAGGCCTCCAAAGGAGAGAAGATCTGCTGGACTTTCCCCCTTCCCCACTGTCATTCCC